>NW_024062453.1:0-155000 GCF_006381635.1 Hibiscus syriacus
GTTCATGGTTATGAAAGAAAAGGATAAGTAGGCCCAACAAGTGTTTCAGGGTATTGAACCAAGGATCATTTCATTCTGATGGCTTCAATCCTGTCTTGCTCGATTTGAATCTATTCGTATGTGTCTCTCTCTTGATGCTCTCTGGATACTCCATGTTCTTCTGGAATGATTGTACTTGATCAATCTATAGTTTGAAGTTTGATTCGCCATTTGAGTTGATTATCGTCCCTTTTTCTTTACATTTTTTCTTTGCTTTTTTTTGCTCTTTTTTCTTTATTATCCCTGCTTTAATTTTTTCATTTTTTCCTCTTTTTGCTCTGATTGGATCTTCGCACTTGGCATTTGATTCACCTTTCGATATCTCCTCTGGATTGATGTCTTCACTCATGTGAGCAGATTTATTCCACCTTTCCCCCCCAGTGTGGAGGGTGATCCTTGGTTAGGGTTGAATCAGAAGAAAAACACTATAGGCTCAAAAGGGACAACTAGGGATATATAATATATATAATATATGGATAAATGAAAAAAACCGTTCATCATCTTATACAAAAAGTCTTCACAGAAGAGAGATCCCAGGGGATAGATTTTCAGAATTAATTTTATTCACATGAAAATGTATTAAGCATGATAGAATTATTTCAAATTCTTCTCCTTTTGCTTCTTGCTCCCAACATATCTCAATCGTTTAGGTTCATCTTTAGGAAGTTGATGTGTGATGCCCCACGTTGTATCTTCTGATATGAAGGTTCATGCTCAAGTGAACATCTTGAACTCAATGTATCAGGTTTTATTGGTAAAAATGTTGGTTTACGTGTAAAAAGACGATGGTGTGACTTTATTGACTCAAAGGTATCAGTATGATTCTTTGTATCTCCATGAATTATTCTGGGTAAAAATTGAGGGACCTTTTTTTTTGACAGGATAAGAAAGGTCTAATCTTGTCATATGTCAAAAATCTATAATTCTTGAAGAATTAAAAGAATCATGAATTCATTCGATATTCGAAGAACTAAAGATTAAAATTTGCTCAATTATTCAACCTTATAAGTTCAGTCACTTAAAAGATTAAGCAAGTATAAAATATAGAACAAAAATGATTTCAAACAAAACAATGCTCTCAATGCAATGGTAGATGCAATGCCCTCATCATTTTCCAATTATCCATGCCCCTGAATCAATCAGGTTCTGGATCTTGCACTTCAGTGCCTCACAATTCTCAGAGGAATGTCATGAACTTTCTATGTGGTAACTGTGCACAATATCAAAATCGTATCCCTCGGGATATGGGGACTCTTTTCTCAGATCATTCTAGAAGGCTCGGTCCTACAATCAGCTAAACAGGCTCCAACTGTACTGATTTCAACTGCTTGATTTTATGTAGTGTCACATGGTATGACCACTTTATAGAGTCCTCTATGAATTAACTCTATGTTTTTTTAATGAATTATGTATTTAAAATGCTTAAATGAATGTTATGCATAATGCAAATGCAGATGCCAAATGCAAATGCAAAAGGTGTCATTCCATAGTGACCATCTGAAAACAACTTTCATTGAACACAAAGATCTTTGTACATCAAACAAACTTTACAGATAATGGACACCTTTCACTCCTAGCTTTTCCATCTCCTTCAGAAGCCAGGTTATCTTCCAAGCATGATCCGGTGATGAGCCATCAATCTGCTTCAAATCTCTTGCAAAGACAGCTAACTCGACCAACTTATGAGCCACTATGCTTTCTTGAGTAACCGCCTCATTCATAGCATTGTCTTTTTTCTCCACTTTACATTTCAACCTTTGAAGTTGTAAGCAATATTAACTATTCTCTCTAGTAAGAGACTCGATGCAACCATGAAGTTCTCGTGCAAGATTTCTATAATCATGTACCAACTCTGTCAATGTTTTATTATTGGCTCTACTTGTTTCAAGTTTAATATCTTTCTTAAGATTGTGGTTTTGAAACGAGGCTTCTGCGTTAGTAAGGGTTGTTCTCAACATTTCGTTCTTTGTTTTCCATATCCCTAACTCTTCTAAGGCTATTTTACGTTCATTTTATACAATATGCAGATCATGATAGCACCTTTTAGCTCGTTCTTCATGCATTTTACAATTTCTTTTCAATTGTTCGATATCACTCTTCAATTTAGAGGCTTCTTTTGCCCACTCTTCTGGAGTATTGCCTAACCCAACACTTTGAAAGGTTTGATTGATTATTTGAAAACCATCTTGCATGGCTTCCAATTCTCTATTTAGAATGTCCTTTTCATTTTGCAATTGAACTATCTGAGCTTCATATTTCAATAGACGCTCTTCATTTTGGATACCCTTACTGATACTTTTGTCCTTGGACTCACTCAGTTTCGCCTCGACCAGATGTTTGACTATTGAACCTGGTTGACCCTCATTCTCAAATTCCAATACTCCATGCTCTAGTAAGCAATTAATTCTATGCTTGAAGGCAACACAAGTCCCGATATAATGTCCTTGAGCTCCTGCGTGATATTCACAGTTGGCATTGGCATCGTACCACTCCGGATATGGAGGTTGTAAAGGCTACACATACTGCGGGGACACCTCTCGGGCTTCTAAAAGCTTGTCATACAACTCCTTATACGATATAGGGATAGAATCAAAATGAGAGCCACCTCTAGGCTTGGATGGAACTGGAGTCTTCAGGTTTATTTCTCCTGACGATGTAAGTATACTCTCAAATGCCCACGAGTTTTGATTGCATGGTTTCTTTTCATCCTTCTGGACTTCTACAGTTGTCACTATTTCCTTGGGGTCTCCAGATAACTTGTTGATACGAATGGTGATTGTGCGTGGCTTCTCATACTGGCTATAATCAGCAAGTTTTAAAGTAGTTCCTTGTGTTTTTGACACCTCAAGGTTGCTTTCGTCGAGCTCATTCTTTTCTGATGTAGAAGTCCCACTTCCTTTGGACAAAACATATATCCTATCCATAATCTTGGACATCTGCTCTTTTATCTCTCTTATCTCCTTTCGCTCTTCCTCAACCATATGATCTTTGGGTGCAGATCTCTCCACTATTCTTGACGTTTTCTTAGGATACCACTTCTCAGCTATATTATAGCTTGCTTGATCACAAAACCCGTTGTCCATCATGAAAGCCTTCTACTATGCTGACCACTCACAAATCAACACCTTTTGATTATGTCATGATCATGCAATGCAGACAAAGAAAAAAACCACATAAAAAACAAGGTAGTACAAATAGGATAATAAAATAACAAAAAGCAACAATATCAAAATAAATAAGCCAATGCAAAAATAATAATGCAAATGCACGAGGTATTAACTCTGAAAGTGACCACTTATAGAACAACCTTCATTTAGACGACAAGAATTCATTACACCATATAGTCAAAATACAATTGCAACTTTTCATTTCCTTGAGTCGTACTCTTCATGGAATCTAACATTGCATCCAAAGTTTTCGATGTACTTTATCACATTTGACGATGTCTGATGTCCTTAAATTGAATCTTGAAATTTCCATTTTTACTTACAATGCGAAGTAGTCTTCATGTCTTTGTGAAGGTTATTCTCGTCCTTGGTATGACTGTATCTGTCTCTTGAGGGAGCATCTCAACCTTTGCACCTTTAAAGGAAGTCTTCAATAAGCTTTAGATTTCTTCATTCATCGGATGACCTTCTTCATGGATCATTTGAACATTTTTGGATCTCCCGATTTTGACTACATGGTTAAGAATTTCTTGTCTCATTATGACCAGCCTTCTTATTAGTCAATCACTTGCGAATTAACACCTTTGGATGACATGAAGATGCAAATGTAATAAATCCATAAAACCAAAATAAGTTAGTACACATAATATAAACAAAATAATAAAACCTACCCTCATATGCTGACTACCCAATCATGCTTTAATAGATCCTACCTAACATGATATCTACCCCCATGCTTTGTCATTTAAAAAAAATTCTAACCGCATGATATTTAATTCGCATAGTTTTTTGAAAAACAAACCTAACCACATGATCTCTAATTCGCATTCATTTATTTAAAAGGAAAAAATATATTCTACGAATTTAAAGCAAAAGGGTTTAGAAACACTCCTCCTATATGTACACTTAATTTTGAGTTCCTACTGACAAACAGAAGTTCAGTATAGTTATACCTAGAGTGACCGTTCTACGGTTCATTATATGCATGGTTTCAGCTCTATAAAAGAAAAAGTACTCGAATTGTCCTTGATGTTAGTGCCCCCTTGGGCTGCCAAACCCTCAATCCTCACCCATTATAGGCTTAAACGGATCGAGTTCAATTCAAGAGGATACATTCCCTTATGCCTATGCGGAGAATAAATTCACACGAAGACATAAGGTATATGAATCCCAAAGGTTACTTGCTAGGCTTGCACGGAGAATAAATTCTCACGAAGGCGTCGTTTTCGCCCCCACTTAGAAAGGTTCGGAGCTCGGGTATAGAGCTTATGTTATGCAAATGCCCGTGACGTGTGTGAGAAAGAACATTCAATCCTTTGACTCAAAAGGAAAACGACGCCACTCGATAAAAATTTGGACAAATCTGAAAGAAAAAAAATCAAATGTTAGTATAATAATAAAAAAATGAAGCAATTAAAAAACTTCAATAAATGAATCATAAGTTAACTAAAGACTTGAACTCATAATTTTCACCACAACAACAATGAGTAAGCGACTTACAGACTGACTCTCTAAAAAGTCCCCAGCGTAGTCGCCAAGCTGTCGTTACCGTTTTCCGGCGGGGACAATCGTTTAATTGTTTGAAAATGATTACGACTTTTTATTTTGGAAAATGGGTGATTTTGGATCAATTTTTATAAAATTGAAAAGAGTCGCCATCGACCTTTGGGTTAGGTAGGCCAAATACCTAAAAATGTCTTTTAAAAACAATTTTAAGAGAAATCATTTTTAAAAACAAAAGACTAGTCTGCGTTTACCAAAGATTCGTTTAAAAAGGGTTCGGGAGTCGGTTACGCGTGGGGAAGGATTAGCACCCCCACAGCGCCCAAAATTGGTACGTTTCGCTTACACGTTGTTGTAATAGTAAAAATTTTGAATCGAATATAAAGTTAAAATATGATCATTTTATCGAAGCTAAATTTGTTTTGAATTAAAAAAAAACTTTAATATGAAAAGAAATCTCCACATTAACAACCCTTTGTCAGGAAAGCTATCTCATCTATTTCTTATTCATAAAAGAATATTCTCTCTTTGATAAAATACGAATCAAATAAAAAATGAATATTGACATTTGGCATAAAATAAACAAATTAGTATTTTGAAACATACATTGCATTATTTGAATAAAATCATATTAATTATTAAAATATACAGACTTATTTCAAGTTCTTATGTCGCTAAAATATCGTGCCGGATCGCACCACTTCGACCAAGTAATGCTTTCTACTCTTATTCTAAACATATGTGTTCTTGAAAATATTCGAGTAAACAAACGTCGAAAATAAATAAATGAACGTTTTATACAACCATTAGGAACTAACTCTAAAAGGTACACAGTATATACATGCATTTATAAATATCAGTACATAAATATAACATGTAAAACATATATGCACACTCAGAATACATATACAAATATTTAATATAATAACAAACGTATAGTGATATTCACAATAAAGAACACATATAATAATCTTAAAATATTACTGTGAATTAAATAAGCAAAACAAATATTCATTCAATATAAAGGAAAATAACAGTGGCCAAATCACTAACGTATTTAAACAAATATAACCCTAAAACTTTTTATATATATTCTAATATAAAAAGCCTAACCCTAAACTTATACTAAACCTAACATTCAGCCGTTTCTTATCTCCCTATCTACTCTTCTTCTTCTTCAATCAAAACCACCCTCATAGCTTCCATCTCCGCCTTGATTTTTTTATTTTTTTACCTCTCAAGATCACTCTCCTAGGCCTACAAACGACTGCCATGTTTGAAGGAGACCATTGTTTGCCAGCACTCGACAATACCCTTTACCCCGACTGCCACAGAACTCAAACAACTAAGGTAACCGAATCTCATTACTCTCCTTACACCTTTTCTTTATTTTGTTTCGATTTTTTTTTTGGTTTTCCTGGAATTAATCTCAACCCCTTAACTATTTAGCTATCTAAACATTTAAAACTCCCCAATACCTTTCATTAACGATCCTTTCTCTTTGGTCACCGTCCATGGTGGTCGATTGAACTTTAAGCCAACCTAAAACATAAACGCACCTTCCTCTCTATTCTAAATCCAAAATACTCTATATAATGACCCTAAAAACTAACACCTGACCATGTTATCTTCTTAATTTACAAATCTGGTGAAATGGGTAAACTACCAAGGTTAGCCACTTAAGCTAATTTCTTTGGTTATTTAATAATTCAATGATGGTTGGTGGGTGAATTCCTCTGCCTTTTTTTTTTATGATTTTCGCTTATTCGTTTATTTTGAAATGCACCACACACATACACTCAATGCATAAAAATATAAATGGAATACCTCAAAAAATTATCAATATTGATTTCGAAAAAGATGGGAAGACTCTGCTACACATCTCGACACTTGAATATGGGGTAAGGAAGAATCCTTTTACACACTCTTTTTTCGTATTTATTGCTCTTCTCTCTAAACAACATTGATCTGATTTTTCTTATCGAGACCCTCTCCTCTTAAATTCCTCCCTCCTTTCCCTTCTTTATGGTTGATTCCTTCACTGAATTCCCTTGTCCTTTTCTTTTCTTTTTCTTGCGTTTTGGTAAGATGTTGATGTGTTTAGTTGGGATTAGGTGTTGTTTTGACATGGGTTGTCATTGACTTGGTAGATTTGTATAGGTTTATCGATGGTGACAGCTCGGGATATCTCGGCTTGATATCTCTACGATGGCTTTGGCTTACAACTGGTGGCGTGCGACGGTTGTTGGCTCGAGATGAGCTGGTGTGCGGCAGCTGTTGGCTCGGTGAAGGATCTGGTGTGGCTGGGAAAGCTGGCGGTGGCTTTGGTTTAGAGATTAGGGTTTCAAAAACCCTAAAGTTGATGGGCTGTCATTTGGGATGCTTGTTGGGTCACTGGTGTTGGGCCTCTTGGTTTTTGTAATTGGGCCTGCAAATATTGTAAAATAATAATAATAATAATAATAATCATACTATAGTATATAATAATAAATATAATATATATTTTAATCCCAATCAAAAAATGGGTGTCTACAATCATTATAGAGTCATAGAACAAATTTCAACAAAAATTGAGTTAAAACCAAGCTTTAATTACAAAATCATGTTTCTGGACAAAACTGAATAAGTTTTAAAGTTTAGGGGACCATCCAAGGACTTAGGGAACACTTTAGGTCTTTAACGAATGCAAATTTACCTATTTTTATCGATAAAACAATGAATGGATCGATCCTTTGTAAAACAGTGAGTATGGGATCAATCATTTGGGGAATGGATTGATCATCTGCCTTAAGGAGTCGATTTTTTTGAGAAAGGGATCAATCATTTTTATGAAAAATGCATACTTATTTACATGAACATGCATCCAATAGGTCATGCAATCGATCCTAAGGTCTACAAACTTGTTTGGACACCCTTTAACCACTTAGAAAATGTCGTAATACATATGTAACTTGCTTCTTAACATCATTTAACATAACATACAAGTATTAAGTATCCAAAGTTAATATTGCATAGAAAGTTAACTTAGATGCAAGTCACTTAACCATTTTGTGCATTATTAATCGTTTCATGCTTCCTAAGAGTCTCACATGTTATGCCATTCTATTATAACTTGTCTATGTGTTCAAAACATGTATTTAAGGCATAAATCACACTTTAACAAACTTAAGCATACTTAGTAATAAGGCACAACATGTAATCTAACATGAAACTTATCATTTCATTATTCATTCAAGAGTCAAAACATAATATAAGTCATTATGGGTCACTTACGCACTAGCAAGGGTTACAAGAACAAATCAACTTAAAGCTCAATTAAGGATCCCATATTGTCTCAAAATAAAACAAACATCCAAAATAACTTTACAAAAACCCCCTTACTTTGATCACCACCAAGTGCTTTGTCCCTCGAGATCATGATCACCCACATATATGGGCAGTGAGAAAGTTCAACTCGTCCAATAACATATTAACATTATACACTTTCGCTTTAAACAAACATCAGAATTCTTGATCATGATCAACTCACATATTCAAAATATATATATATTTTTGGCAATTAATTTTAAAATCCTATGCATCATTTGTAACACAACACAACACATTCACATTCCAAAATTCTGATATACGAGCCATCTTACACAATTCTACATAAGATCTCATAACATCGAAATTGGTGATCATTATCAACTCACATTTTCAGAATATATATAGATTTTTGGATATCACTTTCAAAATCTTATGCATCATTTACAAAACAACACAACACATTCACATTTCACATTCACATTCCACAATTCCGATATATAAAGAATCGTACACAATTCGACGGCATATTTCCTATTCACATCCCATGAATCACAATCTTTCAATACACCATAACTCATAGTCACCATGTCATAACATATATACACTAGCAATAATCACACGCTTCCATTACATCATAGCTCATATTCGACATGCTTTAATTCTCATGCTTGCATATAACGCATGTTTTCAATGCATCTTGATTCATAGTTAATACATCACAACTCATATGATTATCTCAATCATGTTCTTTCAATATACTCTTAACTCATAATCAACATACTTTACTACACATGCTCATATTGATCGTTCACTTTTTCCATAAACCATTTTACAAGATATATGCTCATGTTGTTCACATACTCTAGTCTATACGTCATGAATCAACTCAATCAATTTTCAATAGCAAGTACACAAAATTTAGAACCTAAAAATTTAGAGTTCACATATACTAAACCTTCATTCAACATTGAACAAGTTCATCATAAGTGAATGGACAACCACTCACCTCGATTGCACAGCCACACGATTCGACCCCAAACGCTAACCAAATGATCAAAAACAATTAATGAACCATTTTCCCCAAACATACACACCTTAGTAACCTTAGTAATTAATTCAGCATGTCATAAAATATATAAAACAGAGCAAAAAATTATGCTTCTAAAAGAGAACGAAAATCAACCAAACGATCGACAAATCATATCGAAATAACTCTACAAGCCTCCAATCCAATCGACCTTACTTTTCCCAACAATAAATTATAAAGAACAACAATTATCAGCATCTAGAAACCCCTCAATTGACATCAATTAACTCTAATTCCTAAATTTTTGAAAAACGTCAAAATCAAGCTTGTTTTGAAGAATTCTTTATCTAAATCAGATGAGATTGAAAGCCGAAATTAGCATGATAATAACATTATCAAAAACACCTTAATCAACCTAAGAAAACCTTGAAAAGTGATCAAGAAAAATAGCACATTAAATACCTCCAAAAATTACTTTTAATTCACAACTTCACTTTAAAACAATTGTTCAATAAAAATCATCAATCACATTTAATCATTAATCGTTGAAGAACAAAAAGAACCAAGGACGTAGCATTACCTTGCTAGAAAAGAAAGAAAGGAGAAGATCAATAATGGCAACACTAAAGAAATCATGGAAAATAGGCAAAGAAGAAATGAGAAGAAACAATCTTGATTGAATAGAGAAAATCTATAAGAAAGGAGTAAAAATCAATAACAAAGGAATAGAAAGTGAAGAAGAAGAGTTTTATCCATTAAAGAGAACTTGAGAGAGTTTTGGGAGAAAAATACAATAGTGTTTGGATGAGAGAAAAATGAAAAGAACGATTAACGAAAACAAGAAATAAAAACAAGTAAAGATTAAAATAATTAATCAAGATGAAAATTGGCATAAGGGAGATGAATAATACGGTTAAGAAATGAGCGAAAAACCGTCCACACATGCCTTGGTAAAATAAGCTTCATAGATTTTCAATTTGTGATCTTTTACAATTTAGTGACTAAAAGCATAATTTCCAATTTATTCAGTTTAGTCACCTTGTAAAATCAAATTATAAATTCCTAAAAATAAATATGAATAATTCAACCATTTCAAATCATTTTAGAACATTTATCAATATAAAATATCAATATTAATATTTTGACCACAAATCTATAAATTACCCAACGACTGACCCGAAACTATCAACATGGATTTTGGGATGTTAAAACTCTCTCCCCCTAAAAAAATGAATTCATCCCTGAAATCAACTTAGAGAATAAACACTAATATTACAATTACCACACTTGATCAGATTCACTAACAACTTACTTGGAGTTGTGGAAACACCACAATAACACATCGAAACCCTTCCTGACCCCAAGAATTCCTTAATCAAACTAAATCATGACAATCCTCTGTCAAAAGGAAGAAAGACACAATCCCTTTATCACAATAAAAAAAGCAAGTATACAAACAATCAAAATAGTTTCCTACCAACATCGATTCATGGCAATATCATAAACAGATTCAAGTCAAAAGGCGGACATAAACGACAAACAACAAAACTAATGTACACAACAACCACATATGAACTACAAATCTCCTATCTAATCCGCTACTAATAACCACAACATGAATTCCTTTCACGATAAAAACCTCCTAGAAAATAGAACAACCAATTCTAACACCATCCTTTATTACAAATAATTCATCTCACAAACACCAGCACCCAACCATAACTTTATCTAGCTCGAAAAGAACAACTTGACTTATTTTCAACCTCATAAACCCAAATCAAAACCAATAACATGCCACCACTAGCGCTTGATCAAAAAACATAATACAACATTTTATACCATGCAGACCTCGAACATAACTTTCTGGCATTCAACCAAAAATCACAAATTATTAATACGAGCTCAAACCTATATATCAACACTTACATTACAAAACTCAAACTAACGACCATCAATTAGATACAACCTAATATCAAGTTCAAACTTGCACCCAAAATCTCCATACAAAATTTACAATACGAAACAATCGAAAATGAAACACCATGCAAAAGCAAAATCTTAAAATACACAACTTAACTCGAACTACCATACTTCTGCTATACCACTCTGATAAAACTCATGATCCCTAAAATAAATCTTAACAACAATCCATAAATAACTCAGTTCCACCTCACATATTTAGCTCAAAATTACTAACTTGGATAATCCATCTTGGAAGCTCCAAAAATACCAATAATATCGAAACAAAATTACCACCCCAATATTTGAACGGAATCCACAAATCCAACAAACCTAGACTTAGCAAACCATACCCTTTTATTGTACACTCAGCTAAACAACAAATCCCCCAACATAACTCACAACCCTTCCACCAACCAAAACTCAAAACATCAACAATTACACAAACCTTTCCAACGTCACACAAGAAACACATACAATTGAAGGATTCAGATCTAACCACTTTCAATACAAACTTGAACAACATCTTAGAAAACTCAATCCCACTCTTTTTTTTCGACACGAAACTCACTAGATAATCATTAACGAACTTTTCAACAAACCAAGTGGATTCCGAATGAAACATACAACCCATCAAAACCCTTGGAAAAACAAGAGCGCTTGCCAATTGAATAAAAACACTAGATAACTCTTAAAGTAATCTTCATCACCTCTAACCTGTAAACCCTTGAATTAACAACCCAATTGTAATCAATCTTTGGTGACACCCACGATTCCCAAAACTAAATCAAACTAACTCTCAACCCTCTGCAAGAGTACCGATCTAAGATGACAACTTAAACCCCTGATGATAAAAACCAACACACCTATGTATCACATTATCCTCTTCCTTTATGTCAACACAAGATCACCTCGCAACTACAACAAAATAATGATTGTATATCTTTCCATGAATACAAGTTTCAAGTGATAATTAAACAAATAAACTATGATCTAACGATTTTTTTTAATCCAAACATAATTTCCTTATTACTCACTCGACATCATGCGACAAATAACAACATATACTGAAGCCTTATCAACATTTCCCAATACAAAATTCAACTTCCTAAGCAAACGAAAACAAGAAAACTCTTCTGTGAACACATACTAAAATCTCTCAATGATTCAAATATTTTGCACAATCCACTCATTATCAACCAAACTAAACAACCACGATAAACACGCTTCACAAACAGTTAACTTAATCACTTACCACCCTCGAAACAACATACGAAAAGAATTCAGGTAATCAATAGATAAGCACGAAACTAAAATTGACCAGGAACTAAAGCACTTACGCAAAATAATCCAAAATTTGTGTGCATCGAATAATCGCACTTGTATTCTCACACAAAATAATTTCATAACTCAGAATAATGACTTAAATAACTAATCAAAACACTACACTTAATAATGCCTAAGAACACATCTTACTCACCTTATCAACTAAGAACTAATACCAAGACATTGACAAGACCATAGTGACAACATCATACTCAACCGAACTGTCATTACAAACAAATAACACTTTCTATACCATGTAAATGTGTTGAACCCAAACCAATCAATCCAAACAATATGCATACACCACAAATCATATAACACCACAATTTGCACACCCAATCAAAATCAAGAATGCATAGAATTAAATGTCTCAATAGAAATAATAAGGGATACATTCCTCATACAGTAAGTCTAATAACTCATTAGTATAAAAATATAGGTAAATTCAATGTACAGAATATCAAATGTAAAACACAAATTATATACATAATCAAAATCTTGAGTAGGAAGAATCCAATAACTAAACAAATTAAAAAGAAATAAATTCAAAGGAAATTGAATCAATTAACTCATGAAGATACGTACGGAAATGAATTCAACGTACAAAATATCAAATTTAATAATCAAAATGCATATATAACCAAACCTAAAGTGAGGGAGACACCAGATGATCAAAGGCAAGTTCTTGAAAAATCAAAACTTTTACGAGGCAATATGGTTCTTGATTTTAACCCCGATACACAAACACATAACATTATCAACTTTTCATAACTTGACTCTGCTACCAACAAAGGTAATTCCCCAAACCCTGTCTGAAAGTCAAACCCGAATACCTAAGCGTGCATTAGGTTCCAATCGTGTTGGATGTATCAAGATCCACATTACGCGCATTTTACAGAAGCAAACAATTTAAAATTTATTGACATTCATCAACATACGACGTTAAATGTAATTAATATGCAATCGAATTTTCAATTAAACATCTAAATATTACATTTAAATGCCTAAGGGTAATTTAGTCATTTCATGTGACATAATGAATATGTATTTAATTCACTTAATTAAGGTTACCACAAGTTAAAAATAATCATAATTGAGCAACACACAAAGTTATAATGAAATCATATATCATTTAGGGTCTTAATTGAACATACTCAATTTAGGGACCAAAACATAAACTTTTCAAAATTTAAAAATAAACCAAAAATATGAAATTGAAGGTTCCAATGTGAAAGTTTTATCATTATAGAGTCATGGAACAAATTTCAACAAAATATGAGTTGAAACCCAGCTTTAATTACAAAATCTTGTTTCTGACCCAAACTTAATACGTTTTAAAATTTATGGACCATCTAAGGACTTAGGGGACACTTTAGGTCTTTAATGACTGAAATTTTATCTATTTTTATTGAGAAAACAATGAAGGGATAAATATTTTGTCACTAGGGATTGATCCTTTGCAAAACAATGAGTTTGGGATTGTTCATTTGGGGAAATAATAGATCTTTTGCCTTAATAGATCGATCCATTTGAGAAAAGAATCGATCCTTTTTATGAAAAATCCATAAAATACATAACAATGTACATGAACATGCATCCAATAGGTCATGCAATCGATCCTAAGGTCTACAAACTTGTTTGGACACCCTTAAACCACTTAGAACATGTCGTAATACATATGTAGCATGTTTCTTAACATCATTTAACATAGCGTGCAAGTATTTAGTATCCAAAGTCAACTATTGCATAGAAATTTAACTTAAATTCAAGTCACTTAACCTTTTTGTGCACTATTAATCCTTCCATGCTTCCTAAGAGGCTTACATGTTATGTCATCCTATTATAACTTATCTAGGTGTTCAAAGCATGTATTTAAGGAATAAATCATACTTTAACAAACTTAAGCATACTTAGTAAGAAGGAACAACATGTAATCTAACATGAAACTCATCATTTCATTATTAGTTCAAGAGTCAAAACATAATATAAGTCATTATGGGTCACATATGCACTAGCAAGGGTCACAAGAACAAATTAACTTAAAGCTCAATTATGGATCCCATATTGCCTAAAAATAAAACTAATATTCAAAATAACTTTACAAAAACTCACTTGCTTTGATCACCACTAAGTGCTTTGTCCCTCAAGATCTCGAGACGAAAAGTAAAAATATGAGAAGTATTAAACAAAGAGTGTGAGTCGTAAAGCCTAGTGAATGACTAAACATTCAAATATGATGTACATGCTAAGGCTAAACGAAAGCATATCTAAATTCCATGCAACTTACTTGGTTTTTACCTCAATGATCATACCTTAATGTCATGCTACAATACACCCTTAATGCGTCATAATTGCACACAAAATCTAGATTATAATCATGATTTACATAATCATATACCTTGTAGCAAAACACATGCACTCATGCATAATTACCTTTTTGGTGAAGTCACGTATTCCACATACATTGTTTATGTTAAAGATCAAAGGCCTTTGTTCAAAATAAAACTCACTTATCGGATAAATGGACTCCATACAACTCCCAATTTATTTGCGAACTCACATAGGTCCAAAACCACGAAATTACAGAGCAAAATTAAATGGCCAACTATAACACCCATTTTCCGTATACATTTCCTTACACAAGTCACAAGTATCACATGACTTTTAAAAAAATTTCTTATTTCTAAACCCAAAAAATTTTGTTTCTAAAATAAAACAAAACATTTTAATATAAAATAAAACATTTGTTGTAATATATTACAAAAATTATAACTTTAATACATTCCATAGCGTTTTCTTAAATTCAAATGCATGCCGTCTAATTATCAAAAGAATACTTAAATTTTCTACAGTTACTGATGAGTCAACCTTGGATTGATGATCTCTGCTGCACTCCTTATTTTGCTAGTTTTTGTTATTTCCTACATGTGAAATCAACATATGCTAAGTATTTACCTAGTGAGGCATAATAATGTAAATGAACTGTAATTCATACACAAGTATATCATGACTATCAAAATACAAAGTAAATCGTATACTTAATAAGAATCATTTAAAACATCTCAGTTAAACCAAGTTTCTTTCATATTGTCATCGAAACTATTCTTAGTATGCCTAACATACCTATATATCCGTATTTTTCCAACTATCTTTTATTTTTCCCAATGTATGTCAACTGAGAATGCAAGGTACATGCATTGCATTGAAGTGCCGAAATGGTAATTCACATCATTATGAATACCATGGGTGGCACATTTTATGCCAAAATGCCCCGTTACGCATTAAGCAAAATCGATCGATAACTTTCATAAATGAAGTATGTCGAAATGGTAATTCAACTTATTATGAATACAATGGGTGGCACCTTTTATGCCAAAAATGCACCGTTATGCATTAAACAAAATCGATCGATACTATCATACACAAAGTATTTCGAAATGCACCTATGGCTCTCAATACACATAAAATATAAATGCACCTATGACTCTCAATGCACATACAATGAGCTTTTATGTCAAATCCACAAATTTAAACATTTATTTCTGCAACATCGATAACCATTAAAGAACATTAACATTCATCAATTCATTTTAGAGCAATTCATACTCTAAAATTTATTCATAATATCATTCCCATACACATTATACAAATATATCAAAATATTGTAAAACATACATTTAACAAAACCTTCGAGGTTGACTCATCGTGAGTCTTACTCATCTCATATAAGTACAATAGATGCACTCACCTGATATGCCTCACTTTTATGCTTTAAGGATGTCCAACTATTCTACAACTTTATCTTTGCCCTTTTTCTTGTTTGACTCTGGAGCTTGGTTACGATCTACACAAGCATCCATTATTACACATACCATACAAATGTTAGTATACTTTCTAACATTTATTCTTTTGATAATACTTAAAATGTACTATTATTATAAATTTATTATAAATTTCTATTAAAATTTATCCTATCTTAAAATTCTAGGATCAATAGTATCGGTACCCCTACTATGGTATCGATACATCTATACTATAGTACCGATACTCCTTCCAGTATCGATACCATTTTTTATTCTGGAATCCACAGTATCGATACCTTCCTCTTAGTATCGATACATACAGTAGTATCGATATTATTATCGATAATGTTCAATGAATTTCCTCAAATTTAAACTTATAGTATCGATACTGTTCTTCCAGTACCGATACCCTTACCCAGATTTTTCATTTTTCATTTCAAATTTTTACCCAAATTTCATTTAATTCTCTTTCTTTACCTCCAACAATACCAATAAACTCATCCTTACTAAACCTAACTAACTTTCCTTCAGTAATCTTCATATAACATCTAAAATCTTTAAATAACACTCCAACCCAAGAATCACACTACTTTTTCATACATGTTTTTAATCACATCCAAGCCTTCTAATCTCTCATTTACTTCTTTGACAAGTCAAAACTACTTGTAAACCTCAATAAAAACTCTTATTTCATCATATCACTCAAAAACCCATTTTATTCAATCTCAAATAATTCACTAATCACTTAGTTTTAATCATCCATGAACTTTCTTTAAGCCTCTATATCACTTAAGGTTTCAAAACTAACCCAAAAAATAAAGGAAAACTCAACTTAAGGAAAATCTTACCTTAACTATGGGGAAAATGGGGGACACGGGAAGAAGGAGAAGAGAACCAAGTTTTTGCCAATTTTTTCCCATTTCCCCTTTCCAACCTTATTAAATATCCCCATTTAAATGAATTTTAAATTTATTCACTCAAAAAGACTAAATTACCCTTCTATTATTTCATTATTAATAATTAGTCTAAACCAAATTTCCTAATTTATTTCTTATACTTTTCAATGTACTCATTTTAACCTACCAAATTTTAAATTCTTTCATTATGGTCACCAATTCGATATTTGGGATATTACAATTCTCTCCCTCAAGAAAATTTGTTCTCAAATTTTAAGAAGTACCTAATACGAAGAGGTGTGGAAATTGTTTCCTCATGTCCCCCTCTCTTTCCCAAGTAGCTTCTTCTATCTTATGGTTTTTCGAAAGCACTTTAACTAAAGAAATATTCTTGTTAAGAAGTTTTTTGTTTTCTCGTGCTAAAATCCGCATAGGGTCTTTTTCGTAAGTCATATATGATCGGATCACTATTTCCTCTGTTGTGATAATATGAGATGGATCTGATCGATATTTTCTAAGCATCGACACGTGAAAACATTGTGGATCTTGTCCATATCGGGAGGTAAATCTAACTGATAAGCCACGGGTCCAACCCTTTTTATAATCTCATAAGGTCCAATGAATCTCAGACTCAACTTTCCTTTGTGCCCAAACCGTAATACTTTCAGAAATACCTTGTCTCCCACTTGAAATTCAATCTCTTTTCTTTTTAGATCAGTATAAGACTTTTGTCGATCGGAGGCTATTTTAAGATTATCCTGGATAACTTTCACTTTCTCTTCCAATTCCTTCAACAAATCCAGGCCAATTAGGTCTCGATTTTTATTTCAAATCAATTTAAGGGTTTTCTGCACTTTCTCCCATACAAGGCTTCATACGGATCCATCTTAATACTAGATTGGTAACTATTATTATAAGAAAATTCCGCTAAAGGAAAATACTTTTCCCATGATCCTTTGAACTCACTCACGTATGCCTTTAGCATATCCTCCAATACCTAAATAGTCTGTTCTGACTGCCCATCTTTATGTGGATGAAAGGTTGTGCTGAAATTCAATCAAGTACCCAATGCCTCATGCAAAGACTTTCATAATCTTGAAGTAAATTGTGGGTCTCGATCGGACACTATCGATAAAATCACTCCATGCAGATGAACTATCTCTTTTATATACAATTTTGCATATTTATCAATCGAGTAATTTACCTGAACTGGAATAAAGTGAGTTGTCTTGGTCAATCTATCCACAATTACTCATATTGAGTCATTTTTACCGGGTGACAAAGGTATCCCCGAAACAAAATCCATTGTAACTTGTTCCCACTTTCACTCCAGAATGGATATTAGTTGTAGCAATCCAGAAGGCACTTGATGTTAAGATTTCACATGCTAACATGTCAAACATTTTGCAACAAACTTCGATATAACTCTTTTCATGCCAGGCCACCAATAACAACTTTTTATATCCTGATACATCTTAATTCAGACTGGGTGCATCGTCAAAGGACTATAATGTGCCTCGGAAAGAATATATTTCTTCAATTCTTCATTAACTGGAATGCGAAGTCTTCCATGATAATACAAACATCCATCACTTCTTATCTCGAAGTCTTTAACCTCATCTTTTTCTACTTGAGAAATTTTAGTCAGACATTCTCCGTCTTATCTTTGCAGCTCTTTTCTCTGATCCAAAAGCATCCTCTTTAGCTTAAGCTCAACAATTAAGGAACCATCTTCCTTTACTGACATACGTGCATCCAAGGTTCGTAGAGCTACAAAAGTTTTTCGACTAAGTGCATCAGCTACCACATTAGCTTTTCCTAGATGATAATCGATCACTACATCATAATCTTTTGAAAGCTTGATCCATCTTCTCTACCTCAAGTTCAGTACTTTTTGAGTCAAAAAATACTTTAGACACTTCTGATTTGTATAAATATGGCACCATTCACTGTACAGATAATGACACTAAATTTTCAAAGCAAACACGACCGCTGCCAATTCCAAGTCATTTGTCGAGTAATTTATCTCGTGATTCTTCAGTTGTCTTGAGGCATAAGCCACAAATTTTCCATCTTGGATAAGCACACATCCCAACCCATTATGAGATGCATCACTAAAGACTACATAGTCTTTACTCGACTCCGGTTGTACAAGCACTAGGGCCTCTGTTAAAATCTTCTTTAGCATTCAAACCTTTCTTGGCATTTCTCCAACAAAAAAAAAGGCACATCTTTCCGTAATTACTTAGTTAGTGGTGAAGCTAACATAAAGAAGTTCTTCACAAACCGTCTGTAATAACCAACAGGCCCCAAGAAACCTCAAACTTTTGACATATTCTTTGGGGGTTACCAATCCACTATAGCTTGAATCATTTTGGGATCTACTCTTATGCCTTCTGCAGAGACTATATGACCAAGGAAAGAAATCTCTACTAACCAGAATTCACACTTGGAAAATTTAGCATACATCTTCTTCTCTCGAAGAGTCTGAAGAACAACACGAAGATGAGCATCATACTACTCTCTTAACTTTGAATACACCAAAATATAATCGATAAATACCACCACAAATTGATCCAAGTAAGGTTGGAATACTCGGTTCATTAAGTCCATAAATGTCGTAGGAGCATTAGTTAAACCAAATGGCATTACCACAAATTTGTAATGTCCATACCGAGTCTGAAAAGATATTTTTGAAATATCATCCTCTTTTATCTTTAATTGATGGTACCCATACCTCAAGTCTATCTTAGAGAGCATTGTTGCGCCTTTTAGTTGATCGAACATATCATCGATCCTTTGAAGAGAATACTTATTCTTTATGGTCACTTTATTTAACTGACGATAGTTGATGCATAATCGCAGACCCGTCATTCTTTTTCACAAAAAACATAGGTGCTCCCCAAGGAGAAACACTGGGTCCGACAAATCCCTTATCAAGTAGCTTCTGTAATTGGGACTTTAATTCTCTTAACTCCATTGGAGAAATTCGATACGGAGCCATAGAAATAGGCTTGGAACCCGGGTAAACCTCAATATGGAATTCCACCTCGCGGTCTGGAGGTAATCCCGGTAACTCCTCGGGAAAAACGTACGGAAACTCCCTAACCGTGGGAAAATCATCTACTCTCACTTCTGATACTCGAATGTCTATCACGTTAGCTAGGAAAGCTATACACCCTTTTGACATCATTTTCTTTGCAGTCATGGCTGATATCACATTGGATGGTGATTTCATTTTTTCGTCGATCACTACTATTTCAGAGCCCTCTGTATCCTTTAAAAATAATCGCTTGTCGCGACAATCAATCCATTCCCGAAATGATTTCAAAGTCCTCGAAGGGCAACTCCATCAAGTTTGCCGGGAACAAAACCCCTTGAATCTTTATCCTGCATTTCCTACATACCTGAGTTACTCTCGGACTATGGCCCATAGGGTTTATCGTTATCATCTCAATAACAATTAGTTCTAAAGGAATTCCTCTAGTTCTAACCATCTTTATACTAATGAAAGAATGTGTAGAACCAAGGTCAACCAAAACAAACACAGGTTCATCAAAATATGGAATGTACATGTTAAGATCTCCTGGTCATCCCGATCCTCATTAGTCTTAATATTGTAAATCCTTACTACTTCCCGAGTCTCTTGTCGCGGCATTGACTCAGAATGTCCACTGGATCTACCTCTGCTCCTATTAGAAGCTCCATAGATCTTTCAAATTATGTTGTATTATCCCCGGATATCTTAGGACAATTTCGGGCATAGTGACCAGTTTCACCACACTGGAAACAAGATCCATTGAGAAATTTGCATACTCCACAGTGAAATTTGCCACATGTCTGACATGGAGTTCTCTCTCCAAATGCTCTACCCGATCTAACAGCAAAAGACTGAGATTGTTTAGTTTTCTGTGAAGCTGCTACATAAACATCTCTATTAATATATATAGAACTCAAGCCATTGCCTCTCTTAGCTTGATTTGGAATTGAAGACATTCCAACTCTTTTCCCCATCTGCATACTCTGTTCAGCTGCTAGAGTTTCCTCTTGAGCTCTTTCAATAGGCTTAGCTCGGTTTATAACTTATTGCAAGCTAAGCAAGTTCAAAGACAACATCATTTCTTTCAAATTTGGCCTCAAACCTTCAATGAACAAATCACATCGAGCCTTGTCATTGGGAACTGCCTCAATAGAAAAATGACTCATCTTGTTGTACTCAGCCTCGTACTCATGTACTGCTCGATCACCCTGTTTCAAATTAAGGAACTTTAGCAGCATCGCTCGTCTAAACTGCTCACCAACATACTTGTTCTTAAATTCCTCCTGAAAGAAATGCCAGGTTACTTGCTCCGATGGTGAATACTTCGTAGCATTTTGTAACACCCATATACATATATGTGTTTCTGAATAAGTAAACAAGTGTCACATTACTTTAAAAACAATTTAGTAATTTTGTAAATTCTTTAAAAACTTTGTTGCAAACTTAATTTTCAAATAAATAAACATAATAAATAAGTATTCATCAAAACACATTACAAAATATTATGTTAAATTTAATTGCATGCCAACAAGTTTACAAAAGGATTAATATCGTCCTATTGTTACTGGTGAGTCAACCTTGGTGAATAATATCTACTGCTATGGCTTTACTCCTTACTTGATAAAATTTTGCTGTTATCTACGTGTGGAAAATACACACGTTAAGTATATCTTAGTGAGTTATAATATAATAAATAACCTTTTTGTGTATCCATACAAATTTTATTCCCCATTGGTCATAATCATTTATCATAATTTCTTTCTTTTCATTTGTATCCTCTATTTATGTTTATAATACCCCATTATGCACTTTAAATTATAACATCTTTTGTGTTGATAATGCACCCATATGTATTTCAACTATAATATACTTTTCTGTTGATAATGTACCCATATACATTTCAACCATAGTATACTTTTCTGTTGATAATGTACCCATATACATTTCAACCATAGTATACTTTTCTGTTGATAATGTACCGATATACATTTCAACTCTAGCATGCTCTTTTGTTGATAATGAACCCATATGCATTTCAACTCTAGCATACATTTCTGTTGATAATGCACCCATATGCATTTCAACTATAACATATTTTTTGTTGATAATGTACCCATATACATTTCAACCATATTATACTTTTATGTTCATAATCTACCCATATGCATTTCAACAATGGCATTATTTCATGCCAATAATGTACCCATATGCATTAGTATTTTCATACTCGAACTCATACACAATATCATTTCTATATATTCAATAAAACATAGTAATTACAGTAAACCATACATTAATAATTAAATAATTCATATTAAATAATTAATAATCATTTTCATCTAGATTGCATACAATAAAATGTACTCATCTGGCTCGCCTTGCTTAGATATCCAAAATGAGAAGATAATTACTTCGAAACTTCGCCCTTGCCTTTCGACTTACTCGACTCAGGAGCATGATTTCGAGCTATTACACATTCATTAAATACATGCATCACATCAATTGTTAGTGTGTTTCCTAATAATTATAACTTAACATTAATCAAAATATTTATTATTAACTTTCTACAACAAAATCTTCCCAACTTAAAATTTCTGGCTCCTCAGTACCGATACCCCTACTATAGTATCGGTACTACCCTACTATGGTATCGATACCCCCTTCCAGTATCGATACCAAATTTAGCTTCGATGTAGCCTGGTATCGATACTCTTACCATGATATCGATACTACTATGCTATGGTACCGATACCCCCCTTCGGTATCGATACCAAAATTAGGTTCGATGTTTCCTGGTATCGATACCCTTACTGTGGTATCGATATTACATTGTTTGGTACCGATACTATTTGAATCAATATCGATACTTCTCATATAATTTAGCCCAATTTTTGCCTATGGTATCGGTACTGTTCTATCAGTACCGATACCCTTGCCCAGATTTTCTAGTTTTCAACCTGAAATTTACCCAACTTTGGCCAATTTTCCTCTCATTTTCCCCTAACATTACTATATAACACTTATCTACTTAACCCAACTAACTTTCCTTCATTTAGACACTTAAAACATCTAATATTCCTCAAGAGCATTTGATTCTAAGAATCACACCATAATTTCTAACTTGTTATTTCACTCTACCAAAGCTTTTAATCTTTCATTTACCTTATTGACAAGTCAATTTTACTAAAAAAACATTAATAAACATTCATATAAACATATTATAAAACCCATTTTCTAAAATCACTTTTATTTCCCTTATCTCTTTGTTTTAATTCCATCTAAACCTTCATTAAGCTTCCATCATATACAAGGATTCAATAACCAGCAAAATTGAAGGAATAAACCATTAAATTGAAAACTTACCTTTCGTCTTATGAGGGAACTCTTCTACGCGGAAAGAAGAAGGAGAAAACAACTTTTTGCAACCTAATCCCCTTTCCCCTTATATTTAATACAATTTTAAAATACACTTAAATTCTCTTTCATATAAAAGACCAAAATTCCCTCTTACTAATCCATAGTCATAATTTAGTGTTGATCATTAATCCTAACCATTCTCATATTTCATTAATAGAACAAATCCTAATATTTTTGAATTCTTTCAATATAGTCCCTATAGCAGTATTAGGGCATTACACATTTGACCACTATACTCGAGCTGATCACCAAAGTAAAGATACAATACCACCCAGTTTTTTTGAATGTGAGCAGTGAAGACTTTCAAGAATTACCATAATATCATTTAGCCATAAGTTAGCCTCTATAGGACCTTTATCTTCTTCTCCCAGGAACTTAGGAGCTCCTAAACTCTTCAGCTCTTTTGGGATCAACATCAGTGGTACTGGAGGAGCAAGGGGAGGCGGAGGAAGTTGAAACTGAGTTAGAATGGCATCGAGAGCTTGCATAAAATCTCCAAACTCAAGCACCGGCATACCCTGATGTGCAGGGGCACTACATTTTAAGATGGAATCGGCTGCTTACTATTACCCTCATAACTTTTGCTACCCGATCCTTCTCTAATTTCTTGTTGTCCCGCTTTTTACGAGTTTTAATATTCCGACATCTAATAGGATATACATAATAATAACACTCAAGTTAGTAAGGAGTGACATCAATCACACTCTAATGACACCATATTAGTAACCCTTGACAATCTTAATAGCTTTTAACCCTTTTTAAAGTAAAATAAACTGGGTTTCGATCGAGAATCGGTTAAACATATAGCTCAAATACCAATAAATGTAACACCCATTTCCTGTATGCGTTTCTGTACACAATTCACAAGTGTCACATGACTTTTAAAAACATTTTCTTATTTGTAAACCCAAAAAATTTTGTTTCAAAAATAAAACAAAACATTCATTGTAACATATTAAAAAAATTATAACTTTAATACATTCCAGAGCATTTTCTCAAATTCAAATACATTCCATATAATTATGAAAATAAGACATAAATGTCCTACAGTTACTGAATAGTCAACCATGGATTGATGATCTCTGTTGCACTCCTTGCTTTGTTAGTCTTTGCTATTTCCTACATGTGAAATCAACACATGCTAAGTATTTACTTAATGATACATAATAATGTAAATGAACTGTAATTCATACACAAGTATATCATGACTATCAAAATACAAAATAAATCGTATACTTCATAAGAATAATTTAAAACCATCTCAGTTAAACCAAGTTTCTTTCATATAGTCATCGAAACTATTCTTAGTATGCCCATCATACTTATCTATCCTTATTTTTCCAATTATCTTTTATTTTGCCCAATGTATGTCAATTGAGAATGCAAGGTACATGCATTACATCGAAGTGCCAAAATGGTAATTCACCACATTATAAATACCATGGGTGGCACCTTTTATGCCGAAAATACACCGTTATGCATTAAACAAAATTGATTGATACTATCATAGACAAAGTATGTCGAAATGCACCTATGACTCTCAATGCACATACAATGGGCTTTGTAGTCAAATCCACATAGTTAAACATTTATTTCTGCAACATCGATATCCATTGAACAAAATCAACATTCATCCATTCATTTAAGAGCAATGCATACTCTAAATCGTATTTATAATATCATTCTCATATAAATTATGCAAATATATCAAAATAATGTAAACATACATTTAACAAAACCTTTGAGGTTGACTCATCGCAAGTCTTCCTCATCTCATATAAGTACAATAAATGCACTCACTTGATATGCCTCACTAGTATTCTTTAAGGATGTCCATCTATTCGACAACTTTATCTTTGCCTTTTTTCTTGCTTTGCTTTGGAGCTTGGTTACGATCTACACAAGTATCCATTATTACACATACCATACAAATGTTAGTATACTTTCTAACATTTATTCTTTTGATAATACTTAAAAAGTACTATTATTTTCAATTTCTATTAAAATTGATTATATCTTAAAATTCCAGGCTCAACAGTATCGGTACCCCTACTATGGTATTGATACTTATATACTATGGTACCGATACTCCTTTCAATATCAATACCATTTTTGCATTCTGGAATCCATAGTATCGATACCTTCCTCTTAGTATCGATACCCACAATAGTATCGATACTACTTGCATTAGTATCGATAATGTTCATCAAATTTCCTCAAATTTAAACTTATAGTATCAATATTATTCTTCAATTACCTATATCCTTACCCAGATTTTTCATTTTTCATTTCGAGTTTTTACCCATATTTCGTTTAATTCTCTTTCTTTTACCTCCAACAGTACCATTAAACTCATCCTTACTAAACCCAACTTACTTTCCTTTATTAATCTTCCTATAACATCTAAAATCTTGAAAGAACATTCCAAACCAAGAATCACACTATTTTTTCATACATGTTTTTAATCACATCCAAGGCTTCTAATCTCTCATTACTTATTTGACAGGTCAAAACTACTTGTAAACCTCAATAAAAACTCTTATTTCATCATATCACTCAAAAACCCATTTTCTTTAATCTCAAATAATTCACTAATCACTTAGTTTTAATCATCCTTGAACTTTCCTTAAGCCTCTATATCACTTAAGGTTTCTAAACCAACCCAAAAACTAAAGGAAAACTCAACTTGAGGAAAATCTTACCTTAGCTAAGGGGAAAACGGGGGACACAGGAAGGAGAAAATATCCAAGTTTTTGCTAGCTTTTTTCCATTTCCCTTTTCCAACCTTATTAAATATCCCCATTTAAATGAATATTAAATTCATTCACTCAAAAAGACTAAATTACCCTTCCATTATTCCATTCTTAATAAATAGTCTTAACCAAATTTCCTAATTTATTTCTTATAATCTTCAATTTACTCACCTTAACCCACCAAATTTTAAATTTTTTCATTATGGTCATCGATCCGATATTTGGGGTATTACACCAACCATACCCCGTATCTTCTCGAAGAATAGCTCAACGTACTAACCGAACCCCGTATAACCCGATCACATAAATATATAAAACAAATAGAGTACTCTTTCCTATGAATGCCTTTCATATCCACATGTCCAATTAAGAACAAATAGCCAATTAATTTGATTCTCCAAGAGCAGTTGTCAATGATGCATAATTTTCACATATTTGTTCAAATAAATTTTAAAGCACACTTACAGATAATTGTCATGATTACCCAGATATATGGACAATGATAAAGTTCAGCTCTTCCAATAACATATTCATAATATACACTTTCGCTTTAAGCAAACATCGAAATTGGTGATCATTATCAACTCACATTTTCAGAATATATATAGATTTTTGGATATCACTTTCAAAATCTTATGCATCATTTACAAAACAACACAACACATTGACATTTCACATTCACATTCCACAATTCCGATATACAAAGAATCGTACACAATTCGACGGCATATTTCCTATTCACATCCCATGAATCACAATCTTTCAATACACCATAACTCATAGTCACCATGTCATAACATATATACACTAGCAATAATCACACGCTTCCATTACATCATAGCTCATATTCGACATGCTTTAATTCTCATGCTTGCATATAACGCATGTTTTCAATGCATCTTGATTCATAGTTAATACAACACAACTCATATGATTATCTCAATCATGTTCTTTCAATATACTCTTAACTCATAATCAACATACTTTACTACACATGCTCATAATGATTATTCACTTACAATTTTCCATAAAACATGTTACAAGATATATGCTCATGTTGTTCACATACTCTAGTCTATACATCATGAATCCACTCAATCAATTATCAATAGAAAGTATACAAAATTTAGAACCTAAAAATTCATAGTTCACACATACTAAACCTTCATTCAACATTGAACAAGTTCATCATAAGTGAATGGACAACCACTCACCTAGATTGCGCAGCCACACGATTCGACCCCAAATACTAACCAAATGATCACTAACAATTAATAAACCATTTTCCCCAAACATACACACCTTAGGCACCTTAGAAATTAATTCAGCATGTCACAAAATATCTAAAACAAAGAAGAATTATGCTTCTAGAAGAGAACGGAAATCAACCGAAAGATCGACAAATCTAATCGAAATAACGCTCCAAGCCTCCGATCCAATCGACACAACTTTTTCCCAAAAATAACTTATCAATAACAATAATTATCAGCATCTAAAATCATCTTGAAACCCCTCAATTGATATCAAATAAATCTAATTCTCGGATTTCCAAAAAATGGCAAAATCAAGTTTGTTTTGAAGAATTATTTATCCAATGAGATTGAAAAACTGACTTATTATGATAATAACATAATCAAAAACACCTTAATAAACCAAAGAAAACCTTGAAAAGTGATCAAGAAAAATAGCACATTAAATACCTCCAAAAATCACTTTTAATTCACAATTTCTCTTTAAAACAATTGTTCAATCAAAATCATCAATCACATTTAATCATTAATCGTTGAAGCACAAAAGAAACCAATGAAGGAGCAATACCTTTATGGAAAATAAAGAAAGGAAAATATCAACAATGACAACACCAAAAAGATTAAGGAAAATAGGCAAAGAAGAAATAGAGAAGAAACATTATTGATTGAATAGAGAAAATCTATAAGAAAGGAGTAAAAATCAATAACAAAAGAATAGAAACTGAAGAAGAAGAAGAGTTTTAGTCATTATAGAAAAATTGAGAGAGTTTTGGGAGAAAAATAAAAGAGTGTTTGTATGAGATAGAATGAAATGAAAGGTTAATGAAAACAAGAAATGAAAATAAGCAAAGATTAAAAGAATGAGTCAAGATGGAAAATTAGCAAAAGGAATATCAATAATACGATTAAGAAAGGAGGGAAAGGCCATCCACACAGGCCTTGGTAAAATAAGTTTCATAGATTTTTCGATTTGTGATCTTTTACAATTTAGTTACTAAAAGCATAATTTCCAATTTATTCAATTTTGCCACCTTGTAAAATCAAATTATAAATTCCCAAAAATAATGATCAATAATTCAACCCCTTCCAATTATTTTAGAAAATATTTATTAATTAAAAATATCAATATTAATATTTTTACCCAAAATTCAAAAATTGCCCGACGACCAACCCGAAACTATCTACTTGGATTTTGGGATGTTACATTTACCTTCCAGCAAAACGCATGCACTAATGCACAATTACCTTTTCGAATAAGTCACATATTCCACATTCAATATTTCAATTAAAGATCAATGTCCTTTGTTCAAAATACAACTCACTCGTTGGATAAACGAACTCAATAAAACTCCCATTTTATTTGCGAACTCACATAGGTCCAAACCAACGAAATTGTAGAGCAAAGCTCAATGCCCAACCTTACCCCGTATCTTCTCGGGGCATAACTCAATTGCACATTTCCAATTCACATCCCATGAATCGCAATCTTTCAATACACCATAACTTATAATCACCATGTCATAACATATATACACTAACAATGATCACATGCTTCCATTACATCATAGATCATATTTGACTTGCTTTAATTCTCATGCTTGCTTATAACGCTTGTTTCCAATGCATTTTGATTCATATTTAATACATCACAACTCATATGATTATCTCAATCATGCTCTTTCAATATACTCTTAACTTATAATCAGTATACTTTACTACACATGCTCATAATTATCGTTCACTTACGATGTTCCATAAAACATGTCAAATGATATATGCTCATGTTGTTCGCATACTCTAGTGTATACATCATGAATCCACTCAATCAATTATCAACAACAAGTACAGAAATTTTAGAACATAAAAAATTCAGATTTCACACATAACTAAACCTTTATTCAACATTGAACAAGTTCATCATAATTGAATGGATAACAACTCACCTCGCTGGCGCAACCACACGATTTGATCCCAAACGCTAGCCAAATGACCACCAACAATTAATGAATCATTTCCCCCAAACATATACACCTTAGGCACCTTATAAATCAATCAATAATATTTAAAGTAGAGCAGGAAATTTGACGTCTAAAAGAGAATGAAAATCAACCGAAAGATCGATAAATCAAACCGAAATAACTCTCCAAGCCTTCGATCCAATCGACACTACTTTTAACCAACAAGTACTGATCAAGAATAACTAATATCAGCATCTAAACTCATCTAGAAACCCCTCAATTGACATCAATTAAATATAATTCCTGGATTTTTGAAAACGTCAAAATGAAGCTTGTTTTGAAGAATTCTTTATCCAAATCAAATGAGATTGAAAAACGGAATTAGTATGATAATAAAATCATCGAAAGCACCTTAATCAACCCAAGAAAACCTTGAAAATGATAAAAAAAAAATTGTACATTAAATACATCCGAAAATCACTTTTAATTCACAACTTCTTTTTAAAACAATTGTTCAATTGAAATCGTCAATCACATTTAATATTTAATTGTTGAAGCAAAAAAAACAAGGAGCATTACCTTGCTAGAAAAGAAAGCAAGAAGAAGATCAACAATTGCAACACAAAAGAGATCAAGGAAAATAAGCAAAGAAGAAAAGGATACGAAACAATCTTGATTGAATAGAGAAAATTTATAATAATGGAGTAAAAATCAATAAAAAAGGAATAAAAAATGAAGAAGAAAAGTTTCATCCATTAATGAGAACCTGAGAGAGTTTTGGGATAAAATACAAGAGTGTTTAGATGAGAGAAAATGAAAGGTGTGGTCAATGAAAACCAAAAATAAAAATAAACAAAGATTAAAAGAATTAATCAAGATGGAAAATTGGAAAAAAAAGAGATGAGTAATACAATTAAGAAAGGAGGGAAAAACCATCTACACAAGCCTTGGTAAAATAAACTTCATAGATTTTTTATTTGTGATCTTTTATAATTTAGTCACTAAAAACACAATTCCAATTTATTCAATTTTGTTACCTTGTAAAATCAAATTATAATTCCCAAAAATAAAGATCAATAATTCAACCCCTTCAAATCATTTTAGAAAATATTCATCAATTAAAAATATCGATATTAATATTTTAATTGAAAATCCAAAAATTACACGACAACCGACTCGAAACTATTGACCCAAATTTTGGGATGTTATACTGGGCTATGAGTTAAATAAATATGAAAAGTTAAAGTTTATCTGATTCGTTGAAGCTAAAGCTTTCCTCGAATATTATAATTTGGCATAAAGTGCCATATATATGTTCTATTTAGTCTGATCTTTGGATTTTGAAAGGTTGATTTTCAGATTTCAGTATAAAGAAAGGTTTGAAAGTCTCTTATATATATATATATTGATAACTGTTATTTTACAGTTTTTTCGAATTAAGAAAGGCTTTATTACGTCTATTTTATATTTTTTGATATTATATTAAGATATTTTTCTGTACAATAGTTACATGATATTTTCAGTATTATACTTTGAATTAGTTATGATATTTTAATATTGAATTTTTTTTACTTTAGTATGTACATGCCTCACTAAATTATTACTTAGCGTGTGATTATTTCACACGTAGGTAAATGAAATGATGAATCAATAAAGTAGGGAGCTTAATGGACATCAATTTTTTTGGATCACACCTATTTTAGTATCAGTACGGTAATTGCCGCTATTTGACTTAACTAGTTGGTATGTATGTTATATATGTTTTGTGGCACTGATAAGTTAGCTTATTTAATCGGTTTATAAAATATATAAAAATTAATTAGTAGGTACAATATTAAGTATACCTAATATTATACATGAATTATAGTTTATCAGACTATATTTATTAGGCTATAGAAATTGAGCTTTATGCAGACAATGCTTAGGGGTTTTATTTTGGACATGATTAAGCATCGAAATGCATTATTGCTGCCTAAAATCTGATTTGATTTTTAAGTTATAATATTAAATTTTATTTTAAATGATTAATAAATTTGATAAAAAACATAAATGAATAAAGTTTTAAAAGGATCAAGATTGGACCCGATGTTGTTTAGTAAATGTTCAAAATGTGAATTTGACATCTTTAACTTGTAATTGAGTAAATATACAGGTTAAGGGCGTTACATGTCCAAGATTTTAACAAAAAAGCGAATGAACTTTCGATCGACCCTTATGAAGGATCGTTACATTGGCCTTTTTCTGGTAGCATGCTCAGTGGGGATTTAACTGAAGTGATGATCTCGCTGTCACTTACTTGGAAGAGGCTCAAAGAATACCTCACTATTTAAACGACCTGACATATTAAGTTTCTTCTATAAGTGAAGGACTAGAACCATAAACCAAATAAGCAATGAATATCCCGAAATTGCTTGGGCAAATTCAATAATTAGGGGAGATTGTTTAGTTTTATCTTTGATATGTTTACAAAACCTTGTAATTGAACTTTGACTCTAATAGAAAAATTTGTTACAAGGAATCTCTCTAGAATCAACACCTTGTATTTTGCATCTGTATTTTATTTTTCACATTTCATATTGTATTCATTAAGGAAACAACAATATTAATTTATAAAAGGGATGTATGAAAGAACATTAGGAACTTTACAACACTCTTATAACTTTATAAAGAAAAAAAATGGATCACAAACTTTCCAAAGTCCAACAAGAAATCCAAGATAACATAGAAAAGACGCAAGAAGAGATTGAAGAGAAAATGGTGAAGGCACAAGAGGATATGTTTCAAAGATTTTCTAATCTACCCGAGGGAAGGAACCCTAAGCATGGAAAAAGGTCCAACAGTTGAAACTATGACTCATGCCAAAGCTCCTCAAGAAACCCTAATTCATATAGAAAAAGTGAACATTAATCTCTTTGGTACATCCATGAACTTCAACAAGGAATGAGCTCGTATCAAGAAGAGTATCAATTGGAGCGTAACCTGGATTTTGATGAAGATGCTAAGATTGAACATAACAAGAAACTTGAAGAGAAATGAAAAAAGTTGAAAGAAGATATTAGGGCTAAGAAAGAGGATAATGATGTGTATTGAATTAACACCATGGAATTAAGCTTGGTTCTCGATCTAATTTCGTCCATTAAATTCAAGATTCATGATTTTGAAAAAATTGATGGCACGAGGTACCCCTATGCTCACAACACAATGTTTTGTAGAAAGATGACATACTACATAGGGAATGATTAAATTTTAATTCATTTTAAAAAAAAAACTTAACATGATCGGCTACACGGTGGTATAATCAGCTGAGCATAACTCATATATGCTTATAGAAAGATTTAGCCAAAGTATTCATGGAGTAGTACAAGCATGTAAAAGTTATCAAGCCTAATTGACTCATGTTGCAATGTATGAAGAAAAGATTGAACAAATGCTTTAGGAAATACGTTTAGAGATGAAGAGATGTGTCAGTGTAGGTTCATCCCCTACTGAGGAGGAGGAAACAAACATATTTTTTGTAAACACTTTAAGGGCTCCCTTCCCAGGACACCTAATAAGAATTTCTTCCAATAGCTTCATTGATCTGGTTACATCTGGAGAGATGATAAAAATAGCCATATATAGTGGAAGATTGGATAGAGGCGAGTTTACTAAGAAACCACCAATTAGGAGAAACAATAATGAGGTTAAAAATATAAGGAAATACAACTACAACAACATTACAGTATCACGACCATAAGTAATAGGGTCGTCTACCCAAATATTATCATACAAGAATCAAGAGGACCAAGGAAAAGACTAGAAAAGCCCTAGTTTGACCCATCCCTATGACCTTGAAAGAGATATTCCAAGAACTATATAATAGACATATAGTGTCACCCTACCATGTATCACCACTGCAGCTCCAATACCTCAAATTGTATGATGTTAATGCTCAAAGTGAATACCACATATGGGTTTCAGATCATTCAATTGAAAATTGTAATGCCTTTAAAATGATTGTTCAAAGTCCAAAGTAAATGAATGTCATCAAATTTAGTGATAATAAATAGCCAAATATAGCTCACAAACCATTTGCCAAACAATAGAGGTACAAGATTCAATACTATCATTGAGGAAAAAGGGAAAATGATCATAACTGATGTAGACAATGTGAAGTCATAAATGAAATGTGTATGGGGTTAGATGATCAAAGTATGTTTATTATATAGGATGATGGACGACAAAGAGATGGCATTTTACAAGGAAGTCGAGAAAGAGGAAGAAGCATAGATCTGTGCATCTAAGGGTTTTTCTACATGAGTCTATAATACCAGTTGCCCTCTTATCATCACACCAAGACCCAAGTAGCAGGGATAGTGACTCTAAAGGTGATAATTGTGCCCTCTTCTCCATTCCTCTATAAGGACAACAGTCAAGTCCCTTTGAGATACTAGTGCAAAATAGAGAATGTGGGAGTATTAGAAACTATTAAAGGAGAAATAGATGAAGTAGGACACTTTACCAGAAATAAAAGATGTTGCTCTATGTATCAACCCAAAGAAACTGAGAAAAGATCTACTAGTGATAAAGGGAAGAAGGCTGATAATTTATTGATGAAACATGATGAGCCAATCATCAACAAACCAGTAATAGAGAATGAGGCTGTGGAATTTCTGAAGTTCTTAAAATAATGCGAGTATAATATTGTTGAATAATTGTATAAAATACTAGTTCACATCTCAATCTTTGTAGTTTTAATGAGTTTTGAGGCGCAACAAGATGTCACACTCAAGGTCCTGAATCAAATATTGGTTCCAAAAAATTTATTGGTTGATAAACTAGATAGGTTGGTCACAAATATTTAGGCAGATAACTTTATTCATTTCTCTAATGGTAAGATCCCTTCAGGGGTGATTGGTAGTCATAAAGATCTACACATCCCCATTAGATTTAAGAGACACAATTTGTCAAGATTTTGCTTGATAATGGATCTATATTAAACTTTAAAGAACTTAACCATCGATAGTACACATATGGGAAATTGTCAAAGCGTGATTTGAGCCTTTGATGGAACCAAGGGGAAAATATTGAGGAAGATTGATATCCTTTTAACTATTGGCATGTCTACCTATGCGTTTGAGGTCCTCGTAATGGATATCATGCCTACCTACAACTGCTTACTAGAAAGGCCTTGGATCCATCAAGCTGGAGCAGTCACATCCACACACACCAAAAGCTTAAGTTTATAATAGAGTGAAGGCTGATATATATCAATGCTGAAGATGATATAATCACTTCCGTTTCCACCAGTGTCTCTTATATTGAAGTGAGTGGGAGGGCCCTTGAATGCTCCTTCAAGTATCTTGAGTTTATCGACATCACCTTTCTGGCTTATGGAAAAAGGCCTAGATTGTCTAGATGCACTAGAACAGGAATCAAGTTAACCCTATAAAGAGGGGTAAGAGCTAAAAGAGGTTTGGGAGGGTTCCTTCAAGGGGCAGTTAATGCCATATCCCTATCCACTAAGAGGGACTAATTTGGTTTGGGGTATCAACCAAACTTAAGAGAGAAATTGAGGGAGATTCAGAGGAACCGAGAAATAAGAAGATCTAGATAGGCTGGCAAAGATCTCAAATGGGAGTCGATGTCTTTCTCGCCACTCTATGGTGCCTTTGTATCCAGAGGTCCTATGTTTTAGGGAAGTTAACAAATGAAGAACCATGTTATCGAAGAAACATTGAGGGAATTAAGTGTCAATGCCATTTTGAGTTGAGGATGAAAGAATTGTGGGAATTTAGCTTGCCTCACCAAGCATTGTTGTAAATAATTGGACTGTAAATGTAGCACCCATTTCCCATATATGTTTCCGTACACAAGTCATAAGTGTCACATGACTTTATAAAAAACTTCTTATTTGTAAACCCATAAAATTTTGATTCAAAAACAAAACAAAACATTTAAATATAAAATAAAACATTCATTGTAACATATTACAAAAATTATAACTTTAATACATTTCAAAGCATTTTCTTAAATTCAAATACATTCCATATAATTATCAAAAGAATACATAAATGTCCTAAAATTACTGATGAGTCAACCTTGGATTGATGGTCTCTGCTACACTCTTTACTTTGCTAGTCTTTGTTATTTCCTACATGTTAAATTAACACATGCTAAATATTTACTTAGTGAGGAATAATAATGTAAATGAATTGTAATCCATACACAAGTATATCATGACTATCAAAATAAGAAACAAATCATATACTTCATAAGAACCATTTAAAACCATCTCAGTTAAACCAAGTTTCTTTCATATAATGATCGAAATTATTCTTAGTATGCCCAACATACCTATATATCCATATTTTTTTTAATTATCTTTTATTTTGCCCAATGTATGTCAACTGAGAATGCAAGGTACATGAATTGCATGGAAGTGCCGAAATGGTAATTCACCTCATTATAAATACCATGGGTGGCACCTTTTATGCCGAAAATGCACTATTATGCATTAAGCAAAATCGATTGATAACTTTTATACACGAAGTATGTCGAAATGGTAATTCACCTCATTATGAATACCATGGGTGGCACCTTTTATGCCAAAAATGCACCAATATGCATTAAACAAAATCGATCGATACTATCATAGACAAAGTATGTTGAAATGCACCCATGACTCTCAATGCACATACAATGGGCTTTGAAGTCAAATCCACAGATTTAAACATTTATTTCTGCAACATCGATAACCATTAAACAACATCAGCATTCATTCATTCATTCATTGTAGAGCAGTTCATACTCTAAAACTTATTCATAATATCATTCCAATACACATTATGCAAATATATCAAAATACTGGAAAACATACATTTAACAAAACCTTCAAGGTTGACTCAACGCGAGTCTTCCTCATCTCATATAAGTTCAATAAATACACTCACCTGATATGCCTCACTAGTATGCATTAAGGATGTCCAAATATTCGACAACTTTATCTTTGCCCTTATTCTTGCTTGGATCTGGAGCTTGGTTATGAACTACACAAGCATCCATTATTACACATACCATACAAATGTTAGTATACTTTCTAACATTTATTCTTTTGACAATACTTAAAAAGTATTATTATTTTCATTTTCTAGTAAAATTCATCCTATCTTAAAATTCCAGGCTCAACAGTATCGGTACGCCTACTATGGCATCAATACTTCTATACTATGGTACCGATACTCTTTTCATTATCGATTCCATTTTTGCATTCTCGAATCCATAGTATCGATACCTTCCTCTTAGTATCAATGCCCATAGCTGTATTGATACTACTTGCATTAGTATCGATAATGTTCATCGAAATTCCTTAAATTTAAACTTATAGTATCAGTATTGTTCTTCCAATACCGATACCCTTACCCAAATTTTTCATTTTTCATTTCAAAGTTTTACCCAAATTTCATTCTCTTTCTTTTACCTCCAACAATACCCTTAAACTTATCATCACTTAACCCAACTAACTTTCCCCCATTTAGCTTCTTATAACATCTAAACTCTCACAAGAATATCCCAAACTAATAATCACACCTACTTTTTCATACATGTTTTTAATCACTTTCAAGGCTTATAATCTCTTATTTACTATTTTGACAAGTCAAATATACTTGTAAAACTCAATAAAAACTCATATTTCATCATATCACTCAAAAAACCCATTTTATTCAATCTCAAATAATTAGTTTTAATCATCTTTGAACTTTCCTTAAGCCTCTATATCACTTAATGTTTCAAAACCAACCCAAAAACTAAAGGAAAACTCAACTTGAGGAAAATTTTACCTTATCTATAGGGATAATTGGGGACACGAGATGAAGGAGAAGAGAACCAAGTGTTTGCAAGCTTTTTCTCATTTCCCATTTCCAACCTTATTAAATATCCCCATTTAAATGAATATTAAATTTATTCAATCAAAAAGACTAAATTACCCTTCCATTCTTCAATACTTAATAATTAGTCTTAACCAAATTTCGTAATTCATTTCTTATACTTTTCAATTTACTCACTTTAACCCACAAAATTTTAAATTCTTTTATTATGGTCATCGATTCGATATTTGGGGTATTACAATTCTACCCTTAAGAAAAGTCATCCTCAAATTTTAAGAAGTACATGATACGAAGAGGTGTGGACACTGTTTCCTCATGTCATTGATAACTCCGTAAAAATACTCAATTTCTAATCTTTTCACTTAAGTTATTGCTTGTCTAAACAAATTATGCACATCATTTTAGTTGAATTTAGGTTATATGTGCTTGTGGTGGATAAGTTTTGCTTCGTCAAGATTTATTTTGTTTAACTGATGCTAGTGAAGAGAAAGGGTTTGTGTGGATTGTGTATGTGCAGGAAATTTACTAAGGAATAACATTTCAGTCGCAAAAATGTAATTTGTAAGGGCCAATGGAATAGAGAAGTTAAAGAACGCGAGGAGCAGATTTATCTCGCCAAGGCAAGGTTTATCTGGAAAGTCCGAAGCAGATATGACGAAATTGCTTATGTCACAAGCTAGCTGTACGACTTCCTTCACGTGTAAGAAATCCTTCAAAATTATGCCAGCCACCAGTCGCCTTTTCTTTTTAGTTTGGAAAATATAATAAAGGGTATTTTAGGGAATCTCCACTTATGCAAAACCCTAGGAGATTCCCCTCTATAAATATCCAGCCATAGCCACTAAAGAGGAGGAGGAAATTAGAAGACCCTTACTGCAGTGTGAGCGAGCAACTGCAGTGCTTTCCTATTTTTTACCAACCGACCTTCCTTAGTGTCCTCCATAACCACACTGTAGTAGAGCATCGGTCAGGTCTCGAGAGAGGCTGATCTCCAAGGCAGGCACGATGCTGATGTCACAACAGAGCCCCCGATTTTGGGAGTCGTTCTTCCTTTGTTCTTTATTTCTTTACGTGTTTGGGGTTGTATTAAAACAATGATACTTGGATGACGTTTTGATAGCACCATGATTATCTTACTTGGTGTTAATCATTGTTTTTCCTGAAATATTATTTTCTGCTATATCAATGATGAATTATGATTCTGCTCATGACTGTTTTGTTCATTGTTTGAATATTTTACCTTGACACCGTAAGAGCTTCGAGAGAATGCTTGGGGTTTTGGTAAAACATTTCTTGGTAATGTAAGAGCGTCGAGAGATTGCCTTTTGTCTAGATATTGATTCTTAGATTTGAGAGAATTAAGATAGATCTATGTGAACAATGGAATGGATCCGAGATGGTGATGTTCTGATGTATGGCTCTTCTGATGCCTTAACAAATTGATTGTGGATCTAGGAAGGAAGCAAAACAACCTGCAAAGTGAATGGCTCAAAAAAAATGGTTAAGGGTGGTAAACGTATGGGTGATTAGGTGGGCTGTTTAATTGAGAGATGGAAGCGGAAGATGGTTGATATGGATATGGTTATGGTTTATGATACAAAAGAATCGTTTTGAGGATAGTATCTTAAAGAAGACTCAAAGAAGAACCAATTCTATATAGAGCAAAGACCCAGACTTTATATTGCTTCTTTAAGGGGTGGTATGAAGTACTTTGACCCACTAGTTATAAAGAACTAGGAACCAAAAGTATCAAGTTGAAAAGAGAAGGGGTTGAAGCCACAAGTATAAATTATACTTGATAAGTCGATAAAAGTCACCAGGACTTAAGGAAGAGAATAATCTCACATTAATTAAACAAAAGGTCTGATTACAAATGAAATAGGAAAGCCTATTTATAGTTTTTGAAAGGACTTGGCCGAATAGGTACATGTTGGTTCGGCCAGCCCTTGTACCTTCCTAAAATGACATGATTTTTAATGAAAAAACAAGACTTTCATGAAAATACATGCTCTTGGCCGAATGGTTATGTGTTGGTTCGGCCCTAAGGATGATTTGAATGCATTTGGAAGTTATTTGGGCGCCAAAATGAAGAGGATAAAGTCTTTGGCCGAATAGGAAGCATCCCTTGGTGTTTTGGCGCCAATTTGATGTCACATGGAGTGCACATGCTTGAATGATGCACATGGCAGCCTACATGAATGCATATGGGTCTTCTTGCTATGCTTTGATGAGGTTGTAACCATAGGATGATGTCTTGAAGTCCATGGAATGAAGATAGGCAACAACTAGGCGTGAATTAGCTTCCAACGTGTATCTAGATGACATGGAATCCATTTGACAGCCTAGAGATGAATTAGCTTCAAGGTAAGGTAGATGAATGTCTTGGTAGCTAACTAGGTAAGTTATAGCTTGATAAACTCAAGCTAGTTAGCTTTGGTCTTCTCAGCTCCTCAGCTAATCTCCCAGCTACTTCCAGCTACCTTTAGTCCACTTTTCAGCACTTTGGTCCAAAACTCTCCTCCAGCTAAGTTCAGCTACATGCTAGCTCCTCCAGCTAAGTTGAGCTTTCCTTAGTGTTCCATGAGCTGCCATATTTCATGTGAGCTATTTGTGAGCTGCATTTGATGTCCAAATAATCCACCAAGCTACCCCAACGTGTGCCATGATCCAATGTACATACATGTGCAAGGAAACAAGGTAAGTCCATGGCATTGAGCTGTTATGAGCTAAATACCTTGCTTCCATGTATGATTATGGTGATGTGAGCTATGTTTGAAGGTCATGAGCTAATTATATCATCTCAAAATATGTGTAAGATAATGCATGAAGCTTAAGAGCTAATATGAATGCATATGAACTAATGAAATGATTTATAATGATGCTGCCTTGATGTATATATATGATTATAATGCTTAATATGATTATAAGACTATCCTAGCATGCTTATAACATTGTGTATCAATCATAAAGATATGGGTATATGTTGTATGCATGAATATCATATAACATGGTATTCATAAATGCTAAATGGAAACATGTAATAATAATATCCTAAGAAATGATATGTAATCATAGCATATATTTGAATAATATGAAAAACATGATCAAATAAGCATATGATGGAAATAATAATAAGATAATTTATACTAACATGTGAATGCATGCTTATGATAGAATAGAATGTATAAATGATATAGTATAAGATAGGGTAATGAAGAACTCCCTTAGAAACAGCTTTGAAGAACATCCATGGTGTGTTAAAGTCATGGAGAAAGTTGGAGCTTGTTTGGATCGTATCATGTTCTAACTTGTCTACCTTAGATATAAGGAGTGGGTTTCAATCGACTAAAAAGGATGGACGCTTAAGTAGGATAGACAATTACTGTAGTTTACGCTGAGAGGTATTGCTATAATAACAGTCTGACAAACCAATAGTTGTAGTTAACGCTGAGGAGTATTGCCATAGCAACCGTCTAAGAACACTTAGTAATCCTATCGGGCAGTTTAAGCATATCATAACAATTCATTTTGGACTTAGAATAATTGCTTGTCAATACAAAAGATTAGCATAAGTGATTTGTGATAAGTCTGAATATGCGAGGTTGTTTGAATTATATTTAAATCATCGTCTGTCTTTGTTTTATTTTATTTTATTTTGATAGTCTACATATTTATTTTGTCTCGACCAAACTTTTCTACAATCATACTTTATAGTGTTTCCTTGTTTTATTAATAATAGTTTTCTAGTTTGACAAGGTAGTAGGAAGTAGCTCGTGACAATTAGTTATGGTTGTGATGAAACTTAAAAACTTTCGACCAATCCCTGAGGAGACGATAACTCACTTACCCTATATTACTTGATTTAACACATAATTGCTTGCGTTAGCATATACAATTACAAGCGATCAAGTTTCTGGCGTCGTTGTCAGGGATTGGCAACTGAAAAAATTATTTTTCGCCATAACAAGTTTTTCTTGTGACCTTATATTTAATTAGTCTAACGTATTTTATTATTTTCTTTTGTATGCTTTTATTATTGCATGACCCTAAGATCTACTAGTAAACCATTGAAACCATTCAACCCTAAAGTTGAATAGTCATTTAGACATAGGCGACGTGACCAATGAACCAGAAAATATATAAACCAACTACAACTACAAGGCAACAACATAGGAGATCAAGAAAATCCCGATGTAACAATTAATCTTCAAGTTAAAAGACCAAGAGCAATACGAGATCATTTGAATCCAATTCTTGATGACCTCAATCAAGGCATTGTGGCACGTGAAATACAAGCAACTCATTTTGAGCTTAAACTAGTGATGTTTAATATGCTAAATTATATCGGTCAATTTTGTGGTTCACCTATTAAAGATGCTAGACAGTATATTCGTGCCTTCCTTGAAGTATGTGATTCATTTCAACAACAAGGAGTGCATGAAGATGTTCTTAAAATAAAACTTTTCCCTTATTCCCTGCGCGATAGAGCGAGAGCTTGGCTCAGTGGAGTTTCTTCAAGCTCACTGGAATCATGGGCATATTTATGCAAGAGTTTCCTACTTTGATACAATCCTGCCAATATGAATACACATCTTCGCAATGATATTGCAAGTTTTCGTCAAGGAGATGATGAATCAATGTACGAATATTGGGACATGTATAAAAGTCTACTTCGCAAGTGTGTTAACCATATATTTCATAACTGGACTCAAGTAGTGATGTTTTACAACGGAGTTAATGCACCTACTCGAATGATGTTGGATGCCTTAGCAAATGGCACCTTACTTGACAAATCACCCAAGGAAGCCTTTGATATCCTCGATAGGATAGCAGATAATGACTATCAATTACCAAATACAAGATTGTGAACCAACAAAAAAGTTTCTGGAGCATATGAATTAGAGGGTAAGGATTCAGTAGTTGCTCAACTTTCTACCATAACTAATATGTTGAAAAATTTACAGTGTCCTAATGAGGTAAGAGAAGTTAAGGCAACAATAACGCATGCATATTTTGTAATAGTAACCATCATGAGAATGAATGTCCGAAAAACCATGAGTTAACCAATTTTGTGGGCAATTACAATCGAAGCAACAATAACCCCTGTTCAAATACGTACAATCCTGGTAGGAGACAACATCTGAATTTTTCATGGGGTAATAAAGGAAACAATAACAATCAAGCAGCAAATTATAACAGGTAACAGTAGAGTAATTCAGACCATCAACATTTCCAGAATCAGTATCATCCAATACCTTGGCAAAACACTAAAGGTATAGCTTCTTCCCCTAAAACTAATTCCCATATTAACTCATTGGAAGTTTTATTGCAGGAATTTATGGCCTCGACAAAAGATTTCATGGCTTCAACAAAAACCTTGATGCACGAGCATTCTGCAATAATCAAAAACCAAGGAAATTTGTTACAAAGCCAAGCTACACTTTTGCAAAGCCATAGTTCATCTCTAAGAGCATTGGAGAACCAAGTGGATCAAATTGCTATGGCATTACATTCTCGCCCGCAAGGAAATCTCCCTAGTGATACAAAAATCACTAAGTATCATGGAAATGAGCAATGTAGTGTGCTTATAATAAGGAGTGGAAATAAGGTTAATCAAAATGACAAGTTTGGGGGAGAACAACTGAATAATTCTCGCCATGGCATAACACAACCAGAGGATCGAGCTGAAAATGAGGAACATAATGAATTGCCTGAAGAGAAGGAAAATGATAAAGGCTAAAAAAACATCATTCAGATAACAGGAAATTTATGGCCAAGGCCAGAGATTCCTCAGCACCAATGGCAAATAATGCGAGACCTCCACCACCGTTCCCTCAACGATTGAGAAACATAACGATGACATCCAGTTTAAGAAATTTGTTGATGTTCTGGATCAGTTGTATATCAACGTGCCCTTACATGAAGCCATCGAGCAAATGCCCTCTTATGACAAGTTTCTAAAAGACATCTTCACAAAGAAGAGGAAGGTAAAAAATATGGCCACGACAACAATAATCCGCTCTGCAGTAAGCAAACTCCCACCAAAACAAAAAGACCCTGGTAGTTTTAGAATACCATATTCAATTCTTTGTAGGATGAGCTCTCGTTGATTTAGGAACAAGTGTAAACTTGATACCAAAGTGAAACTAGAGTGGTATCACGCTTGTCCAACCACAGTTATCCTACAGTTGGCAGATCGAACTTATGTACGGCCTGAGGGCATAATAGAAGACGTCATAGTAAAGGTGGAAAATCTTGTATTTCTAGTTAGTTTCCTCATCTTAGACTGTAAAGCCGATGAAAATGCACCTATCATCCTAGGACGGCCCTTTTTAGCCACTAGATGAATCCTAATAGATTACGAAAGGGGAGAGTTCACAATGCGGGTAGGAGAGTAAAGCGTCACAATCAATGTATTCAACTCCATGAAATATGTGGACGACTCAAAAGAATACCAATGCATTAGAGAAGTGGACTCAATAGAAGAGGAAGAAAAGACAATTATTGGTCATGATGAACCTCTAAAGCTAGACGAATACAATACTTTGTGCCACGAACCTATAACCATGATGCACAAACAATAAAATTAAGACGATTCTAAAAATTATGGCCCTGACAACAGTAATCTGAATAAAGCACACAATGGGTCCCCTAAAAATGAAACCAAGGCAGAATACGAAGAAAAGTTAAAGGAACAATCGAGTCTCCTTCATAATAAATCAGGTACGAAATTTGAACCATAGATTTTGATGAAGTTAATTCTCCAGAATCATCTTTACAACATGCACCCAAATTGGAACTTAAAACCTTGCAATCATATTTGAAGTATGCATAGCTAGGAAGTAATGAAATTTTACCAGTGATAATCTCTGCCAATCTAACCTCTGAACAGGAGAATAGTTTGTTGAATGTTTTACCACATCACAAAAAGGCTCTCGGATGGACAATGACAGACTTGAAGGGAATTAGCCCTACCATATATATATACAAGATCGATTTAGAAGATAGCCATAGTATTTCGATAGAACCCCAAAGATGACTCAACCCGATCATGAAAAAGGTAGTCATGAAAGAAATTATAAAATAGCTGGATGCGGTAGTGATTTATCCAATAGCTGATAGTTCATGGGTCAGTTTGGTGCAGTGTGTACCAAAGAAAGGTGGTGTGACCATTGTTAAGAGAGAACCTGACGAGATCCTCACTACTAGAACAGTCACGGGCTGGCGCATATGTATGGATTACAAGAAGCTTAATAAGGCCACAAAGAAAGACCATTTTCCCCTACCTTTTATCGAGCAAATGCTCGATAGGTTAGCGGGAAAAGCATTTTATTGCTTCCTTGATAGATACTCGGGATATAATCAAATAGCCATAGCACCAGAAGATCAAGATAAGACTACTTTCACATGCCCATATGGTACCTATGCATTTAGACGAATGTCGTTTGGGCTATGTAACGCTCCAGCTACCTTCCAAAGATGCATGATGGACATCTTTTCAGATATGGTGCAAGAGTGCATGGAAATATTTATGGATGATTTCTCCGTCTCATGTGACGATTTTAACCGATATCTCGGCAATTTATCCAAAGTACTGAAACGATGTGAAGAAGCTAACCTAGTACTAAATTGGAAGAAATGCCATTTTATGGTAACTAAGGGAATAGTGTTGGGCCACAAAATTTCATGTCAAGGCATTAAAGTCGATAAAGCCAAGGTGGAAGTAATTACAAACCTTCCCCCGCCCACCAACGTAAGAGGTGTACGTAGTTTCCTTGGACATGAAGGCTTTACAGGCAGTTTATAAATTGTTTTTTCTCAAATCTCAAAACCCTTGTGATTTTACTTCAACAAAATCAACCGTTTGTGTTTACTAATGATTGTTTGAATTCTTTTAAAAAGTTAAAGAAAAAACTTTCAGCAGCACCAATTGTTGTTCCACCTGACTGGAACGAACCTTTTGAACTCATGTGCGATACTAGTGATTACGCAGTTAGAGCAGTTCTCGGGCAATGGAAAAGTAGAATCTTTCATGTTATCTACTATGCGAGTCGTACTCTTAATGATGCACAAGTAAACTATACCACCACTAAAAAAGAGCTTTTAGCAGTAGTATTTGTATTCGATAAGTTTAAGCCATATCTCATAGACACTAATGTAATTGTGCATACAGATCATTCTGCCATTAAATATTTGATCAATAAAAAAGATGCAAAGCATAGGCTAATCTGATGGATACTACAAGAGTTCAATTTAGAGGTCAATGATAGAAAGGGTACGGAAAATCAAATAGAAAATCATTTGTCTAGACTAGATAACAAAATTGATTGTCATGACATAACATAAATTTAAGAGGATTTCCTGGATGAGAAAATTTTATTTGTCACGGTTGTACCGTGGTATACTGACATAGTTAACTTTCTTTTTAGTGGTATTGTTCCTCCTGATTTATCTAGCCAAGGTAGAAAAAAGTTTTGACATGATGTACGACACTACTATTGGAATGAACCGTTCCTATTCAAGCAATGTGGAGACCAAATAATTCGAAGATGCATCCCAGAAAAAGATCACAAAAAAATCCTTTTCCAATGTCACTCGTCACCGTATGAAGGACATTTTGGTGGAATGAGAACAACGATGAAAGTCCTTCAATTCGGATTCTATTGGCCAACCTTGTTCAAAGATGCACATGAATTATACAAGTCATATGATAAATGCCAACGAACAAGGAACATATCTAAACGACATGAGATGCCATGGAAAAACATTCTGGAGGTTGAACTTTTTGGCGTATGGGAATAGACTTCTGGGACCCTTTCCCACATCTTTTGGAGATTTATACATCCTCTTGGCAGTGGATTATGTATCCAAGTGGGTTGAAGCCATGGAAACACCTAAAAATGATTCCAAGACGGTGCTAAAATTTTTGCACAAGAACATATTCACACGTTTTGGAAAACCACGAGCTATCATTAGTAATGAAGGCACATATTTTGATAACAAATTTATTGCCAAGGCATTGAAACGATATGGAGTGCGACATAGAATCACTATGGTGTATCACCCTCAGACTAATAGACAAGTTGAAGTGTCTAAACGAAAAATCAAACAGATCCTTTAGAAGGTGGTCAACCCAAGTCGAAAGGATTGGTCGCCAAAGCTATATGAAGCACTATAGGCGTATCGCACAGAATTCAAGACACCGCTAAGAATGTCCCCGTTCAAACTTGTCTACGGTAAAGAATGCATTTACATGTGGAACTTGAACATAAAGCCTACTGGGCCATCAAGAAGTTAAACATGGATGCTCATCTTACTGGAGAAAGAAGACTCTTGGAGCTGAACGAAATTGATGAATTCAGAGCACACGCATAGGAAAATGCCCGCCTATACGAAGATAAAACAAAACGATGGCATGACCAAAAAATATTGCCTAGGCAATTTTATTCTGGATAACAAGTACTGCTCTACAATTCATGAATCAAGTTATTCCCATGTAAGCTAAAGTCGCGATGGTCAGGACTGTTCATCGTACATCAAGTTCATAACAATGGAGTAATAGAAATCAATAACCGAGACGATGGATCCATTTTCAAGGTGAACGGGCAGAGACTAAAGGAATACAAATGAGCACCAGTCACGCGGAACAAACCGGCATCAACTACACATGATGCCCAAGAGTTTGCCTTGCTTACTTGAATAAATTAAGTTATTTTATACACATATTATCCTTTTTGCTTTATTTTAGCTTTCTTTATTTATTGTAGGCATGCAAAGTACACGTGGTAGTATGAGAGAAAAGTTCACGCATAGAAGGAATAGAAACCCTAGGACAAGAAAATTTTGGCGACAGAATTAAAGAGGGTATCATGGCCAGATCGAAGAAAACCCAACCCCAACACCAAGCTTTGAGTGTTTCCAGACAGCCGAAGCTGAGGCACGCTTCAAAAACCTCAAAAATGACAAGTGTATTTGAAAGTACATTTGGGAGAAGATTGATCGCCACCCCAAAGCCGTAGTACCAGCGAAGGTCAAAGAGTTCTACGCTCATCTCGAAGATCCTTCCAACCACATGGTGTATGTCCGAGGGAAGTTCCTTCGATTTTCCCCTTCAACACTCAATAGATATTTCAAGTTAGGGAAAGTAGAGGAGCATCATAAGATATTTGTTGCTGAGGCAGACCAAGAAACTTACAATGGAGTACTCGAAGATATTTGTTTCAGGTGGGCTAAGTTCAAGGGGAATGTGCCAAGAAGGAAGATAGTCGATCGTCGAGCCCTTAAGCTGGTTGTAAAGTTATGGAATCATTTTCTCAAGGGCAAACTTATGCCAACATTTCATAACACAACCGTGCTCGTGAAAAGACTGATGTTTTTATACTCGATAATATACGGGAGAAAATTAATGTTGGCGAACTCATCTTCGAGCAAATCCATGAGTGCGCCAAAAGAAACGGGGTAATCTCTTATTTCCTAACTTGATAATTGTTCTGCGTATGAAAAAGAAGGTCCCCGAGGAGCCCTTTGAGGATTTTATCAAATCCAATGAGGGAATCACCAAAAAAGAAAGTATCAGAATTGATGAGTTTTGATGACAACGCCCCGCATGAAGGTTTGGAGAGAGGAGCAAAATTTGTTGGCGCGGCCATAATGTCAACAGTGGTCACGTATACGCGAGAAATGCGTGAGAAGATCGAGCGCCTTAAGAATCACATAGAGATCTTCTTTGGGTACGTCAAGGCACGATACGCACAACTCAACACCTTTTTCTAGGAGTTGTCCCGATCACAACCGATAATCTTCTGCCTTTCCCCAATGTCATTCTGAAACACACTGTTGGAGGCATCACATTCCAAGCCTCGACATCGAATGTTCACCTAGAGGTACCCACAGATGTTCCACCACTGGACACCCATGTCTCGCCTATACCAGAGGAATACCATGGTGACATAGACGAATTCCTCAACTCCTCCACCTTCTCAACCTCTGAAAGCACTCAAGAGATTCCACCCAACTTCTTCACCGATGAAGAATTCACTCCAGCCCCCAACGTAACCCGAGCAAGCTCCTGCACAGTCCCTCATCAATCAAGCAATACGAGTCCTTGAAATAGCTAAAAGTCAAGCTCAAATCCCTGCACAGCACACTCCTACTGAAGAACAACCAGCTCTAATACGAGCCTCGAGCACCAAGAGACGCATCAAGTGAACGGCAGGTCGTGTCCTTCAACCATTACCCTCAACGATAGTAGCAGTAGATTCGAGATCAGAGAGTCCCCCTCCTCCTAATCGACGCTGAACGAGGGCGTCCAGTCAAGCTACACCACCACAGCAAGATCGCATTTTAATTTTTTTAGCATTTGCATATAGATTCATGTAGTTTAATTTATCATGCATTGAGGACAATGCATCCATCAAGTTTGGGGGAGATATTGTACCATACTTTGTTAAAAAGCAATTGATGATATTTGGTTGAACATTTTGATTGTCATGACATAAGCATGTTAAATTTATTATTTGGAATGGATTAGGGATGCCCAACGACGAATGCATAATTTGATTGCATAGGCCAGAATTATTGTTAAGATTGTCTAAAGAAGAGAACCAACCCTAGGTTTTATTCTTTGAAATTTACAAACACGATTGTAGGATGTCTCTGCTTAAGGTAATCAGTAAAATTTGTAGGAAAGAACTTCTACTTCTTGAAACATTGAAATATTTTAAGGTTAAGGTTAAACTACTTAGTATTTAAAACTTGAAGAACAAAAGGGACACTCCTCTATGTAAAGGCATAATCAGAAAACTCCATAAGAAATTAAGAGTTGTCGAGGCATATGAGTAAATGAAAGTAGTCACAGGATGACTCTTCCCGACTAGCTTGGGGGTGGAAGGTATGATCCCTTTCACCTAGAGTGTGGGAAGGTAGGTCTGATGAACTGATTCCCAAAAAAAAGTTGATAAATAACTAGGAGTAAAAACTAAGCCTGACAAATAATTTGATGCCTTGAAAAACCAGAAGCACTTACTTTAAGTTTTCATATTACTTTAATGCATAGACTGATTACAATCATGCACACACAATAGTAAGGAATCCTGACTAGGTAATGGACTTGACTGATAAGACCATCGAACATGTTGAGGCCAACTTTCTGTTGAGGGCTGAAATATCAATCCATATGATTTTCTTAACACTGCTTTGCCATGACAATTTTAATTTTTTTCTAGTTATTGTATATTTCTTGAGGACAAGCAATAACTTACGTTTGGGGGTGTGATAACTCCGTAAAAAGAATCAATTTCTAGTATTTTCACTTAAGTTATTGCTCGTCTAAACAAAGTATGCACATTATTTTAGTTGTATATAGGTTATATTTCCTTGTGGTGGATAAGTTTTACTTCGGCAATATTTATTTTGTTTAGCTGATGCTGCTAAAGAGAAAGAGTTTGTGTGGATTGTGTATGTGTAGGAAATTTAATAAGGAAGAACATTTCTGTCACGATAACGTAATTTATAAAGGCTAATGGAATAAAGAGGTTAAAGAACGTGAGGAGCAAATTTATCTCGCCAAGGCAAGGGCCAATGGATTGTGTATGTATAGGAATTTTACGTGTTTGGGGTTTATTAAAACGATGATACTTGGATGATGTTTTGATAGCACCATGACTGTCTCACTTGGTGTTAATCATTGTTTTGCCTGAACAATTATTTTCTGTTGTATCAATGGAAGACTGTCGAGAGATTGCCTTTTATATAGATATTAATTCTTAGATTCGAGAGAATTAAGATAGATCTATGTGAACAATGGAATAGACTCAGGATGGTGATATTCTAACTTCTCTACCTTAGATATAAGGAGTGGGTTTCAATAGACTAAAAGGGATGGATGCTTAAGTATGATAGACAATGACTATAGTTTACGCTGAGAGGTATTGCTACAATAACAGTCTGACAAACCAATGGTTGTAGTTAATGCTGAAGAGTATTACCATAGCAACCGTCTACGAACACTTAGCAATCATGTCAGGAAGTTTAAGTATGTAATAAAAATTCATTCTAGATTTAGAATAATTGCTTGTCAATACAAAATATTGGCATAAGTGCTCTGTGATAAGTCTGAATATGCGAGGTTGTTTGAATTATATTTAAATCAACATTTGTCTTTGTTTTATTTTATTTCGATAGTCTACATATTTATTTTGTCTCGACCAAACTTTTCTACAATCATACTTTATAGTGTTTCCTTGTTTTATTAATAATAGTTTTCTAGTTTGACAAGGTATTAGGAAGTAGCTTGTGACAATTAGTTCTGGTTTGGTGAAACTTAAAAACTTTCGACCAATCTCTGAGGAGACGATAAATCACTTACCCTATATTACTTTATTCGACTGTGTATACTTGCACAGAATTGCTTTTCTTAGCATATACATTTACAAGTGATCAGTCATCCTCTCTTTCCTAAGTAGATTCTTCTATCTTACGGTTTTGCCAAAGCACTTTAACAAAATGAATCTTCTTGTTACGAAGTTCTTTGCTTTCTCATGCTAAAATCTGCACTAGCTATTTTTCATAAGTTAGATCTGATCGGATCTCTATTTCCTCTTGTGTGATAATATGGTATGGATCTGATTGGTACTTTCTAAGCATCGACACGCGAAAAACATTGTAGATCTTGTCCATATCGGGAGGCAAAGATAACTGATAAGCTACGGGTCTAGCCCTTTTCAAAATCTCACAAGGCCCAATGAATCTCATACTCAGCTTTCCTTTGCGCCCAAATCTCAATACTTTCTTCCAGGGCTATACTTTCAGAAATACCTTATCTCCCACTTGAAATTCAATCTTTTTTCTTTTCGAATCAGCATAAGACTTTTGTCGATCGGAGGTTATCTTAAGATTATCCTTGATAACTTTCACTTTCTCTTCCATTACTTTCATCAAATCCATGCCAACTGGGTCTTGATCTTTTAGTTCAAACCAATTTTAGTGGTGTTCAACACTTCCTCCTATACAAAGCTTTATATGGGGACATCTTAATACTCTATTGGTAATTATTATTTTAAGCAAATTCCGGTAAAGGTAAATACATTTCCCATGATCCTTTGAACTCAATCACACATGCCCTTAGCATATCCTCCAATACCTAAATAATTCGTTTTGACTGTCCATCTGTCTGTGGAAGAAAGGTTATGTTGAAATTCAAACAAGTACCCAATGCTTCATGGAAAGACTTCCAGAATCTTGAAGTAAACCGTGGGTCTCGATCGGACACTATCGATATAGGCACTCCACACAACCGAACTATCTCTTTTATATACAATTTTACATATTTATCCATCGAATAATTTACCCGAACAGGAATACAGTTAGATGTCTTGGTCAATCTATCCACAATTATCCATATTGAGTCCATTTTACTAATTGACAAAGGTAGCCCGAAACAAAATCCATTGCAACTCATTCCCACTTTTTCTTGAGAATGGATATCGGTTGTAGCAATTTGGAAGACATTTGATGTTAAGCTTTCACTTACTAACATGTCAAACATTTTGTAATAAACTTCGATACATCTCTTTTCATACCAGGCCACCAATAATGACTCTTTATATCCTGATACATCTTAATCCCACATGGGTACATCATCAAAGGACTATAATACACCTCAGAAAGAATATATTTCTTCAATTCTTCATTATCTGGAATGCAAAGTCTTCCATGATAATACAAACATCCATCACTTCTTATCTCAAAGTCTTTAGCCTCATCTTTTTCTACTTGAACAATTTTAGTTAAACATGCTCCATTTTGTCCTTGCAACTCTTTTATCCGATCCAAAAGCATCGGCTTTAGCTTAAGCTCAGCACTAAAGGAGCCATCTTCCTTTACTGACATACGTTCATCCAAAGCTCATAGAGCTGCAAAAGTCTTTCGACTAAGTACATCATCTACCACATTAGTTTTTCCTGGATGATAATCGATCACCACATCATAATCTTTTAAAAGCTCTATCTATCTTCTCTACCTCAAGTTCAGTTCTTTTTGAGTTAACAAATACTTTAGAATCTTGTATCTGTATAAATATGGCATCGTTCATCGTACAGATATTGACGCTAAATTTTCAAAACAAACACAACCACAATTTATCTAGTGATACTTCAGTTGTCTTGAGGCATAAGCCACAACTTTTCCATCTTGCATAATGATAACTCCATAAAAAGACTATATTTTAGGTATTTTTACTTAAGTTATTGATTGTCTAAAAGCCATTGACATGGCATTTTAGCTGCATATAGTTGCATTTAGGATATATTTTCATGTGGTTGATAAGTTTTGCCAAGGCAAAATTTATTTTATTAAACTAATACTGCTGATGAGAAAGGTTGTTTTTTATTATGATGATACAATAAATGACTGAGGAAGAATTTATTTGCCGAAAAAAATTAATTTGCTAGGGCCAGTGGAACACAGAAGACGAAAACAGTGAGGAACATATTTTCCTTGCCAAGGCAAGATTTATCTTGCAAGTCTGACGCGGATCTGACGAACTACTGACATCACATGCAAGCTGTCTGATTGACCTCACGTGCAAGAAAGCCCAGGATTCTGACAATATCTAGTCGCTTTTCCATTCAGAGTTTAGACAAGAAAACACGTGTATTTAGGGAATATTTAATGATGTGAAACCCTAGGAAAATTCCAATTATAAATATCCAGTCATAGCCACCAAAAAGAGGAGAGAGAGGGGAGAATCATAAAGAGAAAACACCCTAGGTTTGGAAAAAGGCGATCGTGGCGTCCTTTTTTCCACCGCCCCCACTCGTCCGTCCTTGGTACCCTCCATAGCCAGGCTTCATCAGGGTGGCAGACAGGCCCTCCAGAGAGGCTGTTGCGCCAGAGTAGCCATGGTGGTGGTCTGATATCACGACAGAGTTTTGTTCTGGGAGTTTTTCTTCCTATTATTCTTCATGTTTTATTTTTCTAAGGGCTTGTACTTAATGAATATTTTTGGGATGATGTTAACCACACCATAAATTGTTTTACTTGGTATTGAGAATGCTTGGATGATATTTTATTTTACTGTTAATGAATGATTATGTATTTGTTAAGAGTTATTTTGTTCATTGTTTTAACCTTTTGCCTCAACACTGTAAGAGCTTCGAGAGATTGCCTGGTACCTAGGTGAAATATTTCTACACCTTGTAAGTGCTTCGAGAGATCGTCATTTGTCTAGATATTGATTCTTAGATTTTAGAGAATTAAGATAGATCTACGTGAAGAATGGAATGGATCCGGGATGGTGATGTTCTAACTTGTCTACCTTAGAGATAAGAAGGGGTTTCAATCGACTAAAAGGGATAAATGTTGGAGTAGGATAGATAACGACCATGGTTCACGCTGAGAAGTATTGCCACAACAACAGTCTGACAAACCAAGGGTTATAGCTCACGCCAAGTAGTATTGCTATATCAACCGTCTAAGAATACTCAGTAATACTATCGGGCAACCTAAGCATAGCAGACCAAATCATTCTTAACATGAAAAAACTTTTAGCCATAGCAAAACCAACCTAAGTGCCCCATTAGAAGTCTGATTATGTAAGGTTTCGAGTTTATTTATAGAGTTTTGATAACTTTTGCCTTGATAACTTTTATTTGTTTACATTTGCATATTTTTCTTGCCTCGGCAAAACTTTTCTAATCACTTCACTTTACAATTTTTCTTTCCTCAGCCATACTTTTTTCGATCTGTTCATACCATTTGTCATTGCATATTTTCCTTGTTTATATCATTAGACTTATATACTTAGGATTAGTCAGTGACACCTATTCCTAACTGTAGCAATCTTTTAAAATCCCTTCAATCCCTGGATGATACTCACTCACTATTATATTACTTGCATCGATTGTGTACACTTGCACAGATTTGCTTACCGTAGCATATACATCTACAAGAGATCAAGTTTTTGGCGTCATTGTCGGGGATTGATAATTGATGTTTTTAAAAGTTTTTTAATAGCATTATCTTATTTCTTTATTATTGTATTTTTTATTTTATTTTTTTGGATTTATTCGCTATTTTTGTTTACCCTTTTCAGGTGTTGTGTGGTTGCATAACTTGTAGAAGTCGCAAGGAACCATTATCTCATTTTGAACCTGAGATTAAAAACAATTTCTGTCAAAGAAGTTTTGTTCAAGGAGCTCAAAAGCTATATGCGAAGTTCAAAATGAAGTGGAGGAACTTGAAGAATAAAAGGTCACAACAAATAAAAATGCAAAGAATGCTGCAAGACCACGAACTATTAGAGATTACTTAGCTCCCACCTTGGATGACCTAAAGCCTATTATTGTCACTCCTAAGATTCAAGCAGACCACTTCGAGCTCTAACCGGTTATGTTAGACATGTTGGAATTGATTGGATAGTTTGGTGTTGCTCCTCATGAGGATGCAAGGCAACATGTTCGAGCATTTTTGGAGTTCTGTGACTCCTTTCGATAGCAAGGTGTGCATGAAGATGTGCTTAAATTGAAGTTATTTCCATATTCTTTGAAATATCATGCCATGCCATGGCTTAATGGACTACCTTCTGGCTCAATATGGTCTTGGGGAGATTTGTGCAAACAATTTTTGCTATGGCATAATCCACCCAATAAGAACAACCATCTCAGGAATGCCATAGCATCTTTTTTCCAAGGCGATGAAGAGTCTATGTACGAGTGTTGGGACCGATATAAAAGTTTGCTTCACAAGTGCACCAATCATGGATTCCATGATTGGACTCAAATTGTGATGTTCTACAATGGAGTCAACGCACCCACTCGCATGATGTTGGATACCTCGACGAATGGTACTCTTCTTGACAAATCACCCAAGGAAGCCTTTGATATCCTGATAGGATAGCCAATAATGATTATCAATTCCCGTCTACAAGGCTTAGAAATGGAAGTAAAATGTTTGGGGCATTTGAACTTGACGCCAAGGATTCAGTCTCTTCCTAACTTTCTGCCATAACAAATATGTTGAAAAATTTGCATCGTTCTAGCGAGGTGAAGGAAGTCAAGGTAACCAGCTCAGCATGCAATTTTTGCCAAGGTAACTATCATGAAAGTGAATGCCCAGAAAAACAGTAGTCAATCAATTTCATGGGAAGTTTTAATAAAAGCAACAACAACCCCTACTCTAATACATATAATCCTGAATGGCGACAACATCCAAATTTTTCATGGGGTAATCATGGGACCAACAACAACCATGCATGCAACCTTTACATGTCACAACAAAGTATTTCTGAACCTACAAATTTTCAGCATCAGTAGATGCCCTGGCAAAATATTAACAAGGGTTCATCATCTTTCTCAAATTCTAATTCCCTCGAAGCTTCACTGCAAGATTTTATGGCCTTGACAAATGATTTCACGACTTCAACTAAGGTATTTCTGCACGAACACTCTTCAACAATTAAAAGCTAAGGCATATTGTTGCAAAGTCAGATAACTTTATTACAAAGTTATAGCTCATCTTTTAGAGCATTGGAGAACCAACTGAGCCAAATTGTCACGGCATTACATTCTCACCCGCAAGGAAGCCTCCCTAGTGATACTTAGATCATTAAGCCTCATAGAAACGAGCAATGCAGTGCGCTTACACTTACACTGAGGAGTGGAACCCAAATTAATCTGGAAGATAAGTTTAGGGGGATGAAGCAAGAAATTTCTCGCCACATCATTGCACATGAAAAATCTGAAAGTCAATTTGAAATTGTTGAACAAGACGAGTTACCTAAGGAGAAGGAAAATGATGAGGGTTCAACAAGTCTTCCTACTGATGATGAAAAATTTATTGCCACAGCAAAAGTTTCACCCCTACCTGCAGTAGATGAAGTTAGGCCCCCTCTACTCTTCTATCAATGATTGAGAAGCATAACGAAGAGATCCTATTCCAGTACGATTTAGCTTTATGCGGAGAATACTTTAAAGGAGAGAGGACTGCTGCAAAGATCCTACAATTCAGATGTAAATGACATGAAATGTTAGGGAAAAATATTTTGAAGGTGGAACTATTATATGTGTGGGGCATATTAGTCTATATTGGTGCTCCGATTGAACGCAACAAAACTGCATATCAATTCAGGATGTTTGTAGTTTGCATCCCTTCAACCCTCTTTAATTGTTTTTATCATGGAAAAATTATTATTTTTGTGTGTTTGTTTTTCTTTATTTTATTTCTTTATTTACTTTTAATACTTTTTTTTATGAACATACTCCCAAGCATGTGGACAAGAGTAAAACCCCTATGGATACTGCACCCACTTAGAAAGAATACTCAATTGGTGTTGGCAAAAATGATGACATTACTGATGATGTCAATCCATATGCACAAAAGCCAAGGCGAATTGTAACACATCTGATCAAGCATCGCCTGAAGAGGAAAACAAACCACGTTTGAAATTTTCCACCTGAGAAATCTGCGCAAAACAACCCCACCACCATCAAAGTAGATATTAGTCAAGGTACCTCACATTATATTTCATCTTTAGTTTAGTCTTCAATGCAATGTATCTCTCAAGTTTGGGGGAGTTTTGTACTCTATACTTCATTTTTTCATTTTTGATAATAATTGGTTGAAATATTTATTGTCATGGCATGAGTTTCATTAGGATATTTGTTGGAAAAAGTTGATGATGCCCAATGATGAAAGCAATTTTTTTTGCCTAGGGTTGTTGAAGGCTAGAAATGACCTTAGGACTTGATTCTTTGTGACTTTTTGAACACAATTGTATGTTTTCTATGCTTAAGGTATTTAGAAAATTTTAAGGAAAGAACTTTTTGTGTGTTGTGGCATTAAATGTTTGAAAGGCTAAATTGAACTCCTTAATGTTTTGAATTGTGTTAAATTATAAATAATGCCTCGTCATAAATATAGTGGGACACTCCTCTGTGTGATGGTATGACCTGGAAAAATCTCGTAAATAAATTGTTGCCTCGGCATATGAGTGAATGAAAGCGGTCACGGGATGACTCTACTTGACTAGCTCGGGGTGGAAGGTATGCTCCCTTTCACTTAGAGTGTGGGATGGTAGTGCGATGAGCTGACTCCCCTTAAAGTATGCTTAAAAAACTCTACCGAACTAGCTCGGGGGTGGAAGGTATGCTTCCTTTTACTTAGAGTGTGGGATGGTAGTGTGATGAGATGACTCCCCTTGAAGTATAAAAAAAGGAGTGAAACTATGCTTGATGAATAATTTGATGCCTTGGCAAAACAGAAGCTCTTACTTATGAGTTTTCTAACTACATTAAAGCATAGACTGCTATACAATCATGCACACACACCAACAAAGAATCCTGACATAGGAAAGGTAATTGACTTGTCGTACACTCTACCATGCTGAGGCTAAATTTTTTCCTGCGGGATGAAATTTTAAACCACATGATTGTCCTAATTTTTTGCTTTGCCATGGAAATTTATTTCTTGACTTCTTATTATCCATTACTTGAGGATATTCAATAGCTTAAGTTTGGGGGTGTGATAACTCCGTAAAAAGACTATATTTTAGGTATTTTTACTTAAGTTATTGATTTTCTAAAAGCCATTGACATAGGATTTTAGCTGCATATAGTTGCATTTAGGACATATTTTCATGTGGTGGATAAGTTTTGCCAAGGCAAAATTTATTTGATTAAATTGATGCTGGTGATGAGAAATGTTGTTTGTTGATTATGATGATGCAGGAAATGACTGAGGAATAATTTATTTGCAGAAACAAATTAATTTGCTAGGACCACTGGAACACATAAGACGAAGACAGTGAGGAATATAGTTTCCTTACCAAGGCAAGATTTATCTTGCAAGTCTGAAGCAGATCTGACGAACTGATGACGTCACCTGCCAGCTGTCTGATTGACCTCACATGCAAGCAAGCCATGATTCTGACAATATCCAGCCACCTTTCCATTTACAGCTTGGACAAGAAAACACGCGTATTTAAGGAATATTTAATGATGTGAACCCCTAGGAAAATTCCCATTATAAATACCCAGTCACAACCGCCAAAAATAGGAGAGAGAGGGGAGAATCATACAGAGAAAATACCCTAGGTTTGGAAAAAAAAGTAGTCGCGACACTACCCCCACTCGTCCGTCCTTGGTTCCCTCCATGGCCAGGCTTCGCTGGGGTGGGGCCAGGCCCTCAAGAGAGACTGGTGTGCCATAGCAGTCATGGTGGTGGTCTGATGTCATGAAAGAGTTCTGTTCTGGAGTTTTTCTTCCTCTTGTTCTTCATGTTTTATTTTTCCAAGGGCTTGTACTTAATGAATATGTTTAGGATGATGTTAACCACACCATAAACTGTTTTACTTGGTGTTTGGAATAATTGGATGATATTTTATTTTACTGTTAATGAATGATTAAGTATGTTTTTGTTAAGTGTTGTTTTGTTCACTGTTTTAACCTTTTGCCTTGACAATGTAAAATCTTCGAGAGGCCTGGTTCCTAAGAGAAATATTTCTAGACCTTGTTAGAGCTTCGAGAGATTGCTTTTTGTCTAGATATTGATTCTTAGATTCGAGAGAATTAAGATATATCTACATGAACAATGGAATGGATCCAGGATGCTGATGGTCTAACTTGTCTACCTTATAGATAAGGAGAGGGTTTTAATCGACTAAAAGGGATAAACGCTGGAGTAGAATAGACAATGACTATAGTTCACGCTGAGGTGTATTGCCACGACAACAGTTTGACAAACCAAGGGTTGTAGCTCACGCCGAGTAGTATTGCCATAGCAAGCCTCTAAGAATACTCAGTAATCCTCTCAGGAAGCCTAAGCATAGAACACCAAATTATTCTTAACATGAAATAACTTCTCGCCATAGCAAAACTAACCTAAGTGCCCCGTTAGAAGTCTGATTTTGTGAGGTTTCCAATTTATTTATAGAGTTTTAATAACTTTCTCCTTGACAACTTTTATTTGTTTACTTTTACATATTTTTATTGCCTCTACAAAACTTTTCTACTCACTTCACTTTACAATTATTCTTGCCTCGACCATATTTTTTTCGATATGTTCATACCATTTTCCATTGCATATTTTCTTTGTTTATATCATTAGACTTATATACCTTGGATTAGTTAGTGACACCTATTCCTAACTGTAGCAATCTTTTAAAATCCCTCCAGTCCCTGTGGAGACAATACTCGCTCACTATTATATTACTTGCATCGATTGTGTACACTTTCACATATTTGCTTGCCTTAGCATATACATCTACAAGTGATCACATAAGCACACATCCCAACCCATTATGAGATGCATAACTAAATACTACATAGTCTTTACCCGACTCAGGTTGTACAAGCACTGGGGCCTCGGTTAAAATCCTCTTTAGCATTTCAAAACATTCTTGGCATTTTTACGACCAAACAAAAGGCACATCTTTCTGTAAAAACTTAGTTAGAGATGAAGCTAACATAGATAAGTTCTTCAGAAACCGTCTATAATAACCAGCAAGCCCCAAGAAATTTTGAACTTTTGACACATTCTTTTGCTGGTTGCCAATCCACTATAGCTTGAATCATCTTGGGATCTACTCTTATTCCTTATGCGGAGACTATATGGCCATGGAAAGCAATCTCTGCTAACTAGAATTCACACTTGGAAAATTTGGCATATAGCTTCTTTTCTCAAAGAGTCTGAAGAACAACACAAAGATGAGAATCTTGTTTCTCTCTTGACTTGGAATACACCAAAATATCATCGATAAATACCATCAGGAATTTATCCAAGTAAGTTTCGAATACTCGGTTCATCAAGTCCATGATGCCACAGGAGCGTTAGTCAAACAAAATGGCATTACCACAAATTTTTGAATGTCCATACCGAGTCTGAAAAGCTATTTTTGAAATATCATCTTCTTTTATCTTTAATTGGTGGTACCCAGACCTTAGGTCTATCTTAGAGAACAATGTTGTGTCTTTTAGTTGATCGAACTGATCATGATACTCAGGAGATGATACTTATTCTTTATGGTCATTTTATTTAATTGATGATAGTCGATGCATAATTGCATAGACTCGTCCTTCTTTTTCACAAAAAACAAAGGTACTCCCCAAGGAGAAACATTGGGTCTTACAAATACCTTATCAAGTAGCTCCTGTAATTGGGCCTTTAATTTGCTTAAATCCATTGGACCATTCAATATAGAGCCATAGAAATAGGTTCAGAACCTACGTAAAACTCAATCTATAATTCTACCTCGTGGTCTGGAGATAATCCCGGTAACTCCCCAAGAAAAACATTCGAAAACTCCCTAACTGTGGGAAAATCATATACTCTCACTTCTGATACTCGAGTGTCTATCACGTTAGCTAGGAAAGCCATACACCCTTTTGACATCATTTTCTGTGCAGTCGTGGTTGATATCACATTGGATCGTGATTTCGCTTTTTCGCCGGTCACTACTATTTCAGAGCCTTCCATATCCTTGAAAAATAATCGCTTCTTGAGATAATCAACCCATCCAAGATTTAGAGACAACCAATTCATGCCCAAAATGATTTCAAACTCATCAAAGGGAAACTCCATCAAGTTTGTCGGGAACTCAATTCCTTGAATCCTTATCGGGAATTTTCTACATACCCGCTTTACTCTTGCACTGTGACCCATAGGGTTTATCGTTATCATATCACATAAAATTAGTTCTAAAGGAATTTATCTAGTTCTAGCCAACTTTGTACTAATGTATGAATGTGTAGAACCAGGGTCAACCAAAACAAACACAGGTTCATTAAAAAGATTGAATGTACCTGTTAAGATCTTCAGGTCATCATGATCCTCATTAGTCTTAATGTTATAAATACTGGCTACTCCCTGAATCTCTTATAGTGACATTGACTCATATTGTCCTCTGGATCTACCTCTACCTTTGCTCTTATTAGAAGTTGCCATAGATTTCTCAACTTGTGTTGAATTATCCCCAGATTTCTTAAGATAGTTTCGGGCATAGTGACCAATTTCACCACACTGGAAACAAGCTCCATTGAGAAATCTTCATACTCCATGGTGAAATTTTCCACATGACTGACAATGAGTTCTCTCTCCAAATGCTCTACCTGAGCTAGCAGCAAAAGATTAGGATTGTTTAGTTTTCTGTGAAACTGCAGCAGAACCATCTATATTGGTATATTTATAACTCGAGCCCTTGCCTCTCTTAGCATGATAGGGAATTGAAGACATTCCAACTCTTTTCCCCGTCTTCATACTCTGTTCAGCTACGAGAGTCTCCCCTTGATCTCTTTCAATAGCCTTAGCTAAATATATAACTTCTTGCAAGCTAGGCAAGTTCAAAGCCAACATCATCTCTTTCAACTTTGGCCTCAAACCTTCAATGGACCAATCACTTCGAGCCTTGTCATTGGGAACACCTCAGAAGCAAAACGGCTCAGCTTGTTATACTCAGCCTCATACTCATGTACTGCTTGATTGCCCAGTTTCAAATTAAGGAACTTTAGTAGCATTACGCATCTAAACTACTGACCAACATTTGTTCTTAAATTCCTCCTAAAAGAACTGTCAGGTCACTTGCTCATGTGGTGAATACATCATAGTATTTGACCACCATACTCGAGTTGATCCTCAAAGTAAAGATACAGCTCCACTCAACTTTTCTAAATCCAAACAATGAAGACTTTCAAGCATTACCATAACATCATTTAGTCATAAGTCAGCCTTCATAGGACCATCATCCTCTTCTCCATGAAACTCAGGAGCTTATAAACTCTTCAGCTCTTTTGGGATGAATATCCACAGTGTTGGAGGAGTAGGGGGAGGCAGAGGAGGTTAGAACCGAGTCAGAATGGAATCGAGAGCTTGCATTAAAGCTCCAATCTCAGGCACCGACATACCCTAATGTGCAGGTGCACTAGCATTTTCAGATGGAATCAGCTGCTCACTATTAGCCTCATAACTTATGCTACTCAATCCTTCTCTAATTTTTTGTGCTCCTGTTCTTCACGAGTTCAAAGATCCTGACATCTAATAGGACATACATAATAATAACACTCAAGTTCGTAAGGATTGACACCAATCACACTCTAATGAAACGATATCAGTAACCCTTGACAATCTTAGTGTTGTGTAACCCTTTTAAAGTAAAATAAACTCGGTATTGGCCGAGAATTGACTAAACCTGTAGCTTTGATACCAATAAATGTAACACCCATTTCTCGTATATGTTTTCGTACACAAGTCACAAGTGTCATGTGACTTTTAAAAACATTTTCTTATTTGTAAACCCATAAAAATTTTGTTTCGAAAACAAAACAAAACATTTAAATATAAAATAAACATTCGTTGTAACATATTACAAAAAAATATAATTTTAATACAATCCAAATCATTTTCTTAAATTCAAATACATGTCATCTAATCATCAAAAGAAGACATAAATATCCTACAGTTACTTATGAGTCAGCCTTGGATTAATGATCTCTGTTGTACTCTTTACTTTGCTAGTCTTTGCTATTTCCTACATGTGAAATCAACACATGCTAAGTATTGACTTAGTGAGGCATAATAATGTAAATGAATTGTAATTCATACACAAGTATATCATGACTATCAAAATAAGAAATAAATCTTATACTTCATAAGAATCATTTAAAACCATCTTAGTTAAACCAAGTTTCTTTCATATAGTCATCGAAACTATTCTTAGTATGCCCATCATACCTATCTATCCGTATTTTTCCAATTATCTTTTATTTTCCCCAATGTATGTTAACTGAGAATACAAGGTATATGCATTGCACTGATGGACCGAAATGGTAATTCACCACATTATGAATACCTTGGGTGGCACCTTTTATGCCGAAAATGCATCGTTATGCATTCAACAAAATAAATCGATAACTTTCATACACTAAGTATGTCAAAATGGTAATTTAAATCATTATGAATACCATAGGTGCCACCTTTTATATCGAAAATGTACCGTTATTCATTAAACAAAATTGGTCGATACTGTCATACACAAAGTATGTCAAAATGCACCCATGACTCTCAATGCACATACAATGGGGTTTTAAGTCAAATCCATTCATTTTAGAGCAGTTCATACTCTAAAACTTATTCATAATATCATTCCCATACACATTATGCAAATATATAAAAATACTGTAAAATATACATTTAAAAAACCTTGGAGGTTGACTCATCATGAGTCTTCCTCATCTCATATAAGTACAATAATTGCACTCACTTGATATGCCTCACTAGTATGCTTTAAGGATGTCCAGCTATTCGGTAACTTTATCTTTGTTCGTTTTCTTGCTTGACACTGGAGCTTGGTAACGATCTACACGAGCATCCATTATTACACATACCATACAAATGTTAGTATACTTTCTAACATTTATTATTTTGATAATACTAAAAAAGTACTATTATTTTCAATTTCTATTAAAATTCATCCTATCTTAAAATTCCAGGCTCAACAGTATCGGTACCCCTACTATGGTATCGATACTTCTATACTATAGTATCGATATTCCTTTCAATATCGATACCATTTTTGCATTCTGGAATCCATAGTATCGATATCTTCCTCTTAGTATCAATATCCAAAGCAGTATCGATACTACTTGCATTAGTATGGATATTGTTCATCGCATTTCCAGTACCGATATCCTTACCCAAATTTTTCATTTTTCATTGCGAATTTTTACCCAAATTTCATTTAATTCTCTTTCTTTTACCTCCAACAATACCCTAAAACTTATCATCCTTTAAACCAACTAACTTTCCTCTATTTAGCTTCTTATAACATCTAAACTCTCCAAAGAACATCCCAAACTAAAAATCACGCTACTTTTTCATACATGTTTTTAATCACTTTAAAGGTTTCTAATCTCTTATTTACTTCTTTGACAAGTCAAATATTCTTCTAAAACTCAATAAAAACTCATATTTCAACATATCACTCAAAACCCCATTTTCTTCAATCTTAAATAATTCAATAATCACTTAGTTGTAATCATCCTTAAACTTTCCTTAAGGCTCTATATCACTTAAGGTTTCAAAACCAACCCAAAAACTAAAGGAAAACTCAAATTGAAGAAAATTTTACCTTATCTATGAGAAAAACGATGGACACGGGATAAAGGAGAAGAGAACCAAGTTTTTGCCATTTTTTTCCCATTTCCCCTTTCCAACCTTATTAAATATCCCCATTTAAATGAATATTAAATTTATTCACTCAAAAACACTAAATTACCCTTACATTCTTCCATTCTTAATAATTAGACTTAACCAAATTTCCTAATTCATTTCTTATATTTTCAATTTACTCACTTTAACCCGACAAATCTTAAATTCTTTTATTATGGTCACCGATCTGGTATTTGGGGTATTACAATTCTCCCCTTAAGAAAATCCATCCTCGAATTTTAAGAAGTACTTGATACGAAGAGGTGTTGAAATTGTTTCCTCATGTCCTCCTCTCTTTCCCAAGTACCTTATTCTATCTTACGATTTTTCCAAAGCACTTTAACCAAAGCAATCTTTTTGTTACGAAGTTCTTTGCTTTCTCGTGCTAAAATCCGCATTGGTTCTTCTTCGTAAGTCAGTTCTGATCGGATATCTTTTTCATCTTGTGTGATAATATGGGAAGGATCTAATCGGTACTTTCTAAGCATCGACATGTGAAAAATATTGTGGATCTTGTCCATATCATGAGGCAAAGATAACTTATAAGCTATGTGTTTGACCCTTTTCAAAATCTCATAAGGTCCAATGAATCTCGGACTCAGCTTTCCTTTGCGCCCAAATCTCAATATTTTCTTTCAAGGTGATACTTTCAGAAATACCTTGTCTCCCACTTGAAATTCAATCTATTTTCTTTTCAAATAAGCATAAGACTTTTGTCGATCGGAGGCTATCTTAAGATTATCCTTGATAACTTTCACTTTCTCTTCCATTACTTTCTTCAAATCTGGGCCAACTAGGTCTCGATATTTTAGTTCAAACCAATTTAATGGTGTTTGACACTTCCTCCCATACAAAGCTTTATACGGGGCCATCTTAATACTCAATTGGTAACTATTATTATAAGAAAATTTTGCTAAAGGAAAATACCTTTCCCATGATCCTTTAAACTCAATCACATATGTGAAAAATATGGAAAGGCAAATACCTTTCGCATTGGTTCTTCTTCTTAAGTCAGTTCTGATCGAATATCTTTTTCATCTTGTGTGATAATATGGGAAGGATCTAATCGGTACTTTCTAAGCATCGACATGTGAAAAATATTGTGGATCTTGTCCATATAAGGAGGCAAAGATAACATATAAGCTATGGGTCTGACCCTTTTCAAAATCTCATAAGGTCCAATGAATCTCAGACTCAGCTTTCCTTTACGCCCAAATCTCAATACTTTCTTTCAATGTGATACTTTCAGAAATACCTTGTCTCCCACTTGAAATTCAATCTTTTTTCTTTTCAAATAAGCATAAGACTTTTGTCGATCGGAGGCTATCTTAAGATTATCCTTGATAACTTTCACTTTCTCTTCCATTACTTTTTTCAAATTTGGGCCAACTAGGTCTTGATATTTTAGATCAAACCAATTTAATGGTGTTTGACACTTCCTCCCATACAAAGCTTCATACGGGGCAATCTTAATACTCAACTGGTAACTATTATTATAAGCAAACTTCGCTAAAGGCAAATACCTTTCCCATGATCCTTTGAACTCAATCACACATGCCCTTAGCATATCATCCAATACCTGAATAGTTCATTCTAATTGTCCATCTGTGTGTGGATGAAAGGTGCTGAAATTCAATTGAGTACCCAATGCTTCATGCAAAGACTTCCAGAATCTTGAAGTAAATTATGGGTCTTGATCGGACACTATTGATATAGGCACTCCATGTAGCCAAACAATCTATTTTATATATAATTCTGCATATTTATCCATCAAATAATTTACCCGAACTGGAATAAAGTAAACTATCTTGGTCAATCTATCCACAATTACCCATACTGAGTCTTTTTTAACGGTCACTTTATTTAACTGACAATAGTTGATGCATAATCGATAGACCCGTCCTTCTTTTTCACAAAAAACATAGGTGCTCCCTAAGGAGAAACACTGGGTATGAAAAATCCCTTATCAAGCAGCTCCTGTAATTGGGCTTTTAATTCGTTTAAATCCGTTGGATCCATTCGATATGGAGCCATATAAATAGGTTCAAAACTCGAGTAAACCTCAATCTAGAATTCCACCTCGTGGTCTGGAGGTAATCCCAGTAACTCCTTGGGAAAAACGTTCGGAAACTCCCTAACCATGGGAAAATCATATAATCTCACTTCCGATACTCAATTGTCTATCACGTTAGCTAGGAAAGTTATACACCCTTTTGACATCATTTTCTTTGCAGTCATGACTGATATCACACTGGATGGTGATTTCGTTTTTTCGCCGATTACTATTATTTTAGAGCCTTTCACATCCTTAAAAAATAATCGCTTCTTGTGACAATCAACCCATCTATGATGTGGAGACAACCAATCCATGCCCAAAATGATTTCAAACTCGTCGAAGGGCAACTCCATCAAGTATGACGGGAACACAACCCCTTAAATCTTTATCAGGCTTTTTCTACATACCAATGTTACTCTTGCACTATGACCCATAGGGTTTATCGCTATCATCTCACTAAAAATTGGTTCTAAAGGAATTCCTCTAGTTCTAACCAACTTTGTACTAATATAAGAATGTGTAGAACCAGGGTCAACTAAAACAAACTTAGGTTTATCAAAAAGATGGAATGTACCTATTAAGATCTTCTCATCCCGGTCCTCATTAGTCTTAATTTTGTAAATCATGGCTACTCCCTGAGTCTCTTGTCGCGGCATTGAATCATATTGTCCTCTGGATCTACCTCTACCTCTGTTCTTATTAGAAGCTGCCACAGATCTCTCAGATTGTGCTTAATTATCCCAGGATTTCTTAGGATAGTTTCGGGCATAGTGACCAATTTCACAACACTGGAAACAAGCTCCATTGAGAAATCTGCATACTCCACGTTGAAATTTGCCACATGTCTGACATTGAGTTCTCTCTCCAAATTCTCTACCTGAGCTAGCCGCAAAAGATTGGGATTGTTTAGTTTTCTGTGAAGCTGCAGCAGAACCATCTCTAACAGTATCTTTGGAACTCGAGCCCTTGCCCCTCTTAGAATGATGGGGAATTGAAGACATTCAAACTCTTTTCCCCATCTACATACTCTGTTTAGCTGTTAGAGCCTCCTCTTGAGCTCTTTCAAAGGCCTTAGCTTGGTTTATAATTTCTTGCAAGCTAGGCAAGTTCAAAGCCAACATCATCTCCTTCAACTTTGGCCTCAAACCTTCAATGAACCAATCACGTTGAGCCTTGTCATTGGGAACACCTCAGTATCAAAATGACTCAGCTTGTTGTACTCAGCCTCATACTCATGTACTACTCGATCACCCTGTTTTAAATTAAGGAACATTAGCAAGATCGCCCATCTAAACTACTCACCAACATACTTGTTCTTAAATTCCTCCTAAAAGAACTGCTAGGTCACTTGCTCCGGTGGTGAATACATCGTAGTATTTGACCACCATACTCGAGTTGATCCCCAAAGTAAAGATACAACTCCACTAAACTTTTCTAAATCCAAACAATGAAGACTTTCAAGCATTACCATAACATCATTTAGTCATAAGTCAGCCTTCATAGGACCATCATCCTCTTCTCCACGAAACTCGGGAGCTCATAAACTCTTCAGCTCTTTTGGGATGAACATCCACAGTGTTGGAGGAGTAGGGGGAGGCAGAGGAGGTTGGAACCGAGTCAAAATGGAATCGAGAGCTTGCATAAAAGCTCCAATCTCAGGCACCTACATACCTTAATGTGCAGGTGCACTAGCATTTTCAGATGGAATCAGCTGCTCACTATTAGCCTCATAACTTCTGCTACCCGATCCTTCTCTAACTTCTTATTCTCCCGCTTTTTGCGAGTTTGAAGATTTCGACATCTAATAGGACATAAATAATAATAACACTCAAGTTAGTAAGGATTGACATCAATGACACTCTACTGACACCATATTAGTAACCCTTGACAATCTTAGTGGCATGTAACCCTTTTTAAAGTAAAATAAATTTGGTTTCGGTCGATAATCAGGTAAACCTGTAGCTCTGATACTAATAAATGTAACACCCATTTCTCGAATTTGTTTTCACATACAAGTCACAAGTGTCACGTGACTTTTAAAAACATTTTCTTATTTGTAAACCCATAAAATTTTGTTTCGAAAATAAAATAAAACATTTTAATATAAAATAAAACATTTGTTGTAACATATTACAAAAATTATAACTTTAATACATTCCAAGGCATTTTCTTAAATTCTAATACATGTCATCTAATTTTCAAAAGAAGACATAAATTTCCTACAGTTACTGATGAGTCAACCTTGGATTGATGATCTCTACTGCACTCCTTACTTTGCTAGTCTTTACTATTTCGTACATGTTAAATCAACACATGCTAAGTATTTACTTAGTGAGGCATAATAATGTAAATGAGTTGTAATTCATACACAAGTATATCACGACTATAAAAAATCATATACTTTATAAGAATCATTTAAAACCATCTCAGTTAAACCAAGTTTCTTTCATATAGTCATTGAAACTATTCTTAGTATGCCCAGTATACCCATCTATCTGTATTTTTCCAATTATCATTTATTTTGTCCAATATATGTCAACTGAGAATGCAAGGTACATGCATTGCACCAAAGTGTCGAAATGGTAATTCACCACATTATGAAGACCATGGGTGCCACCTTTTATGCCGAAAATGCATCGATATGCATTAAACAAAATCAATCGATAACTCTCATACACGAAGTACGTCGAAATGGTAGTTCACATCATTATGAATACCATGGGTGGCACCTTTTATGGCGAAAATGCACCGTTATTCATTAAACAAAACCGATCGATACTATCATATACAAAGTATGTCAAAATGCACCTATGACTCTCAATGCACATACAATGGGCTTTTAAGTCAAATCCAAAGATTTAAACATTTATTTCTACAACATCGATAACCATTAAACAATATCAACATTCATCCATTCATTTTAGAGCAGTTCATACTCTAAAACGTATTCATAATATCATTCCCATACACATTATGCAAATATATAAAAATACTGTAAAACATACATTTAAAAAACCTTCAAGGTTGACTCATCATGAGTCTTCCTCATCTCGTATAAGTACAATAATTGCACTCACTTGATATGCCTCACTAGTATGCTTTAAGGATGTCCAACTATTCGGTAACTTTATCTTTGCCCGTTTTCTTGCTTGACACTGGAGCTTGGTTACGATCTACACAAGCATCCATTATTACACATACCATACAAATGTTAGTATACTTTCTAACATTTATTATTTTGATAATACTTAAAAAGTACTATTATTTTCAATTTCTATTAAAATTCATCCTATATTAAAATTCCAGGCTCAATAGTATCGGTACCCCTACTATGGTATCGATACTTCTATACTATGGTACTGATACTCCTTTCAATATCGATACCATTTTTGCATTCTGGAATCCATAGTATCGATACCATCCTCTTAGTATCGATACCCATAGCAGTATCGATACTACTTGCATTAGTATCGATATTGTTCACCGAATTTCCTCAAATTTAAACTTATTGTATCGGTACTATTCTTCCAGTGCTGATACCCTTACCCATATTTTCATTTTTTTTATTTCAAAATTTTACCAAAATTTCATTTAATTCTCTTTGTTTTACCTCCAACAATAACCTTAAACTTATCATCACTTAACCCAACTAACTTTCCTCCATTTAGATTCTTATAACATCTAAACTCTCCAAAGGACATCTTAAACTAAGAATCACACTACTTTTTCATACATGTTTTTAATCACTTTCAAGGCTTCTAATCTCTTATTTACTTCTTTGACAAGTCAAATATACTTGTAAACCTTAATAAAAACTCATATTTCAACATATCACTCAAAATCTCATTTTCTTCAATCTCAAATAATTCACTAATCACTTAGTTTTAATCATCCTTGAACTTTGCTTAAGCCACTATATCATTTAAGGTTTCAAAACAACCTAAAAACTAAAGGAAAAATCAACTTGAGGAAAATCTTACCTTAGCTATAGTAAAATGGTGGACAGAAGAAGAAGGAGAAAAGAACCAAGATTTTGCCAACTTTTTCCCATTTTCCTTCTCCATCCTTATTAAATATCCCCATTTAAATGAATATTAAATTCATTCACTCAAAAAGACTAAATTACCCTTCTATTCTTCCATTCTTAATAATTAGTTTTAACCAAATTTCCTAATTCATTTCTTATACTTTTCAATTTACTCACTTTAACCCACCAAATTTTAAATTATTTCATTATGATCACCGATCTGATATTTGGTGTATTACAGTAAAGGATTTACTTGTAGTTAAAAAAACTTTTTTAGAGTAATACACAGAAACTTTCCCTATTGTTTAAACCTCGGGCAATACATGATCTCTTGCAAGGGTTAACCTATATGTTTTTAATTTGCAATAAAAGATGAATCTCTTTAAATCTAAATTGGTAAATATTTTTTTATTCATTCTTTAGTATGTAGTATGATTTATCATTCTATTTATTCAATATTGGGATCGATCCCCTACATGTATATGTATATATATCTTCTCTTTTATTGTTCTTTTAAGACCCTGAATATTGATTGCATAGATGATAATGACCTTGACCTGGAGATTCATTTTGAGCTACCCATATATCAAGGGGAAATTGAGAATTATGATAATAAAGATGAATTTGATTTTTCCTTCTAAACTATTGAAAATGGTATAAAGGGAGGATAAACAGATTTTTCCTCATGTAGAGTCGACAAAAGTCCTAAATCTAGGATTTGAAGAAGAAAAAAAAAGAAGGAAAAATTGACACCACTTAATCAGCTAAAAGATATTGAATTCCTCAAAGTAGCTAAATAGCACGAATGCGTAGCAAATGTTGTCTCGGTGCCAAAGAAATATGGAAAGGTTCGCATTTGTATTGATTATATAGATCTCGACAAGACGGGTCCTAAGGATAATTTTCCTTTACCACACATAGAACCTTGGTGAATAATACTTCAGGTAACTCCTTATTTTCATTCATTATGGATTTCCTGGCTATAAATAAATAAAGATGCACCCTGAAGATATATATAAGACCACATTCATTATTATGTGGGGCGCGTTTTAGTACAAAGTAATTTCTTTTGGACTAAAGAATGTAGGGGGAACATACCAGAGAGCCATGGTGACATAATTTCACGACATAATGCATAAAGAAATAAAATTTTATGTCGATGATATGATTGTCAATGCCAAAACAGAGGACGAACGTGTCTAGAATTTGAGAAAACTTTTCTAAAGATTGAGGAAATGTCAATTGAAACTCAATATGAAAAAATGCACTTTTGTTGCAACATATGAAAAATTATTGGGTTTTGTAGTCAATAAAAAAATGACAGAAATAGAACCAAACAAAGTCAAAGCATTCAAAATTTGCCACCTGCGTAAACAAAAAAAGAAGTTTGAGTATGTCTAGGAAGATTAAACTACGTTTCTAGGTTTATCTCACAATTGACTGAGAAATATGATCCTATTTTTTACTTTCTTTGAAAGAATAATCCAGGAGTAATTTCTAGGTTTATCTCACAAAATTTCTAGGTTTTCAAGAGACTTTTGAAGTAATTAAGCTATATTTGTCTAATACCCCAATCTTAATGCCATATATCTCCAGCAAACTGCTAACCCTGTACTTTTCAGTCTTTTATAACTCGATGGGGTGTGTACTGGGGAAACATGACCATATAGAAAAGAAAGAAAGGGAGTTCTACTATCTCAACAAAAAGTTTACTCATTGTGAGGCTAGGTATTAATCGATTGTGAAGTTATGTTGTGCACTAGTGTGGACCACTCGAAGACTTGGACAATATATGTTGTACACCACGTGGTTGATTTCTAAGTTAAACACTTTGAAATATTTGATGGGTGTACTTTCTCTAACTGGAAGGTTAGCTCATTGGCATATTCTACTATCAAAATTTGATATCCAGTATGTAAGTCAAAAGGTAGTTAAAGCAAGTGCTATAGAAGACTTTATCACAAGAAGAGCTTCTAGGGATCATGGGCCATTGAATCTCAATTTTCATAATAAAGATTTGATGGCTATAATAGAATATGAAGTAAGCGTTTGTACAAGAGTGTACTGAAAATTGAACTTTGATGGTGCTTCAAATGCATTGGGGCATAGAATAGGGTAATTCTGGTGTCCCCCGAAGGAGATCATTATCCTTTCACCAATTAATTGAACTTTGATTGCACGAACAATATGGTTGAGTATGAAGCTTGTGTTTTCAGTCTCAAAGCTGCTATTGAGAAAAAAATAAAGACACTCAAGATGTATAAAGATTCATATCTAGTGATTTATGAACTTAGAGGTGAATTACAAATAAAAGATCCCAAAGTGCTTGAATATGGTAAACTAGTCATGGAACTAATGAAGGAATTTGAGGAAATGAGATTAAATTACCTCCCCTGAGAAGAGACTCAATTGGAAGAGGCTTTAACTTGTTTTACAAATGTATTCAAAGTAAATGAACATTCGAGTATGAGGCCCATCGAGATGAAAAATTATGAATAACTAGCTCATTGTTATAACATTGAAGAAGAAGAAGATGGAAACCCCGGGTACTATGATATCTTGCAATAAATTAGATATCAAAGTAATCCCAATAAATCAACTGAGAATGACAAAAGAACTATCAGAAGAATGATTATTGGATATGTGCTTGATGGTAATATCTTATATAAGAAAAGTCTATATCAAGTTCTAATAAGATGTGTGGATTACAATGAAGCTAAAATGACTATCCAAGAAGTGCATAAGGGAGTATGTGGCACCCATTCCAATGAACATGCTATGGATAAACATATAATGATGTCTAGGAATTGTTGGTCAAAATGGAAACTGATTGCATTAATTTTTCCAAACAATGTCATAAATACAAAATATATGGAGATATGATTCATGCTTATCCTCGCCTAATGCATGTAGTGACAACACCGTGGTCTTTCTCTATGTGGGGCATGAATGTCATTGGATAAATTACACCCAAGGCTTTTAACAGTCATTGGTTCATCTTTTTTGCATAGACTAATTCACTAAATGGGTAGAAAAAACTTCATATGCAAACATATCTCAGTCAACAGTTTGAAAGTTCTTGAAGAAGAAAATTATTTATCGATATGGTTTGCTATAAAGAATCATCAAACAATGCCCTAAACCTAAATAATAACATGATGGAGTCAGTTTGTGAGAAATTTAATATAAATCATCATACCTACACCACTTATCGTTTAAAGATGAATGAGCTAGTAGAGGTAGCTAATAAGAATATTAAGAAGCTTCTAGAAAAGATGACTGAAATTTACATGCCATGAGAAATTACCATTTGCCTTATTTGCTTACTAGACTTCTATGCATATTTCAATTGGAGCAACTTTGTTTTCTTTTGTCTATGGAATGGAAGTTGTGTTACCAATTAAGGTAGAAATTCTATCACTTTGAGTTTTGACAAAGGTGAAGATGCATGAGACAAAATGGGTTCAAGCTAGATATGACCAATTGAATCTGATTGATAAGAAAAGATTAAAAACTATTTGTCATGGTCAAATGTGTCAGAACGTATGATAAAAGCACATATAAGAAACTTATATGTTATGAAGGGTCCTATCCATTCAAAAAGATTTTTTATGAAAATAGATGCGAAACCAAGAGAGACCTTATGTTATGAAGAATGCCTTTTTTGGAGGAGCTTTGATTTTTCCTTAGATGGATAGATTGGAGTTGCCTAATCTAGTGAATTATGATAATATCAATAAGTATTTTGCATAAAGGAAGAAAAAGAAAATAAGAAAAAGAAAATAAGAAAAGAAAAGAAAGAAAGAAAGAAAGAAAGAAAGAAAGAAAGAAAGAAAGAAAAATAATGACTAAATAAATAAAAGAATGGTTCAAGATGATAATCCATAAAGGGTGTCTTGAAGCCAAATGAGGTCTCAAGTTGAAAACCCGAAAAGGTTGGCATGAGTTTTGATCAGATTAAGGATTCGTGCAAGGTGGAGATCTTGAATTGATATTGAATAGACAATTAGTTTTTGAGTTTCAAGATCCTTAAGTTGAAAAGGCTTACAGTTTAAGTGTCAACATCAGATGGAGATTAGATTTGGGACTGGTATTTGAAAAGGTCCTGATTGAATAAGCTAGAGGTTAAATTGAGTGCAGTTGAGATTCTATACTGATTTTACGGTATCTAATTTCTAGAGATTTGGTAGTTATAGGGAATTCCATACCCTTATTTATTGTCACAAATCTCGAGATCCGATCCATAGAAGTTTCAGCTCAATTACTATATGTGTGTCAATTCAAAGGTATATTTACTCTTGATATCTAAGAGCACCTACTTGGTTTTCTTTTGTTTCTTTTAGTTAAAATTTTGACATGTAATTACCCAAAAACTCTTTACATTTATATAAATAAAAAAAGTCTTTTTCTTGTTAGTATTTATTTACAAAAAATTTAAATTGAAATTAAATACATATAGTTTAAATTGACTTGTAAACACGAGATCAGCGTGTATTATTGTACAAAAGGACTTGGAAAATGCTAGTGTTTTGAAGTTGACAATGGGTTTAGCATGAAACTTACGTGATGATTGGCCCAAGTGATTGAAATGTTGAAGTTCGTAATTCAAAATATTTATCACCAACAGAGGAGACGAGCTTTCAAACATACTGAACACCCATGGAAAGGAGAATGTCACACTTTATTATTAAAAGTGTCTAGATTAGAGTAACATGTAGATGATTACCACCTAAAAAGAGAAGTATTAGAAGGCAGTTTTTCATTGAGATCGTTTCATTTCAGAGAAAGATCATATCAAACTGGAAATCTAGTTGATCAATATTGTGAGTTTTGGGGTGAACCAGTGGTGGTGTTTGTGCCCATAATAAGATCGATTCAAGAAGTTGTCAATAAGAGAAAGACTTCCTCTAAAGATTAAAGATACTGAAAGACTGCATCGTTGCATACATTTTAGGCATAAATAGGAGCACGACATTTATAAAATGTATGATGACAATGCAATTGAGTATTTACAAGTATTTCAGGAAAAACCGAAGGTTAACAATAGTGAATCTTTAAGAATTGACATTTTAAAACTTTCAAGATGAAGAACTTTAAAAATCACAAAATTCAAAGATGATGTTTACATATATTGAATCTGAGACGAGTTTCTACAAGAGAAATTGATTTTTAAAGATTTCTCAAATATTGATCTTCGAGTATAACATTTTCAAATCCTCGGATGTACACTGATAACTTGTAATGTTTGATTTACATATTTGGTCTTCCCTAAATAGTAGAAAAGTAGACTTCTTTTCTAGATTTGATCATCTTGAAGAGTATTGAAAGAAATCAACCACGATTTAATTTCTCCTGAAGAGTAATGAAATGAATCAAAAATTTCCAAATTTGATCTCCCTAAAGAGTTGCGGAGCATACCTCTTTTCTAGATTTGACCTTCATGAAGAGTAGTAAAGCAAATCAACCCCGATTCAATCTTCTCTAAAGACTAATGAAGTGAATCAAAACTTCTAGATCTGATTAGCCGAAACAGTAGTGTAATAGATTGAATCTTACCTACCCTGAAACTGTAATGAAACGGCTTACCTCTCATGGGTTTTCCAACATCGATCAAAACTGGACAAAAAGTCGTGTCTATTTGTCTTTACCCTATTATTGTTTTCACAATAATGATTAAAGAAGAGTAGTTATAGATACTCATTTTTTTGGGGGCTTTTGATTCGATCTTTTATATATATTATTACTTTCAATCTAATTTTGTCAATAATAATGTTAGTTAACTTCTATTATATATGCATGCGTATATTTTATGCTTATATAAATTATATGATATATGTATACATATATAAATACATATTATACATATGTATTATGTGATTTATATATATTAATTAAACTAAAAACTAATTTTTATTCAATTTTGTTTATAGGCCCACAATACAAAACTCAAACGATTAACCCAAAATGAATACAACAAATAGCCCAACTAAAAAAACCCAAGCTTGAGAAAGCCCTATACTAACAAGAAACACTAGTTGCATTGTTATAATGTGGCTGCTAGAAGATCTGAACCGTTAGATCCATTTTTGATCAAGTGGTTAGAAGCAAACCCTAGAATCTAATCTCATCAATTTCTATTGTCGATCAACATCAATCATTGGATTTTATAAAAGATCCAATGACCTAAATTCATCTAGGAAGACCATAATTTTGAATGATGAGTCTCTAGATGTACATATCCATCTGATGGTACAGTTTCGATGCATGAGATGCACGCGGACCATTCATCTCTCCCACACGCCATTTGTTGATTTCTTGAAATGTCATGTGCTTCTGGCTAGCTTACCTCTTCCATCTCAGCACCTGATCGATGGTCCCATTCGCACTTCTTCATGTTCCAGTTGTCAACAGTGGTACCAGGGTATCGTGAAATGTCCATTTGGTGGTCTCAAATGTTCCCAACAAGCCATGATGGCTTCCCATCACAACATTCTCCAAATGCCTCATTAGCAGCTCGGTCGACATCTATGCAAGAAAGAATAATGAAAAATGATGAGATGTAATGATACAGGGCTAAAATTGAAAGTAGTTTGGATTTCAATCATAATTTTTTCTTTGCTTTCTCTTATGTAACCTTGAAAATGGGTGAAATAAAAACCCCAAAAGATTGTAAAGAATAATCAAAATCAATAGAAATATTATGAGATATTCATAAAATTTTTATCCTTTTTTTGTTTCTAAGTTTGATTTGTGTTTAATAAGTGTTGTTATGTGAATCTAGAGGAAGGGATAGAGAGCAGCTTACCTAATTTGTGAGAGTTCATCGCCGTAAGTTAGAGAGGCCATCAGAGTCGAGTTCCTCGTCGGAGAGCCAAAAGGTAGAGAGATTTTTTGAGGCATTAGGGGGCTTTGTTTTTTGGGTTTTACCTTCAAATATAGACAAAGAGTTATAGATCAAGGCTTTTGCTGTCTGTTAAGGCTCGATTTAAACTTCCTGACCACCAGTTACGGTGGTCGACAAGATGGTTAAAAGGTTTTCGGGTTCGGGTGTGAGGAGGAAAGAAGAGCTCGAAAGAACAAAAAAAAAATGGAGTTTTTACCCAAAAGCATCCAAAGAATCAATAATTACCTGTCAAACATCCGTTGACCAAATTTTACCAATCTAACACCCATTTGCTATCCTGACAGAAGGCGCGGATCACCAAACACACCTTTCCTGGGTTTTCGTCCGAGCTGGCACCACGCAGGCAAAGCGCGGATTACCATTTACGCCTTCGAAGGGTTTCATCTTCCCTAATTTTTCAATCATAGTAAATAATAGCTAAAATATGTCTCATTTTAAGAGTTTGAAAGTTTGAAAGATTGAGAGTCTTATATCCGCAAAATAATAAATGACAAATGCCTAATTAAATAAATAGTATAGAATTAAAATATAAACTAATGATAAAAAAGTTAAAAAATCATAGTAAATTAAATAACACAATTTAATATTGTTACCGTATCGGCAAAATATCTTGAGATTTAATCCAGCCTTCCATTTTACAACCGCAAAAAATAATATGATATAGTTAGTAAAAAAAAAATTTAGTCAAATAATTAAATATAAAATAAATATAATATAATAAAAATTTTACCTTCTAGGAACTATAATAAAATCTACTTAGCTTGATAGAAAGAAGAATGTGAAAGTAATTTTAGTGTGGTTTTATGTTTGCATTCGAGGTATTTGTAGGTGAGGGTGATGGGTGAGTCGCTAAACTTTAAGGTTCGGGTAATAATAGAGTACCAATAATTCAAGGTGAATAATGGAAGGTGCGAATATTGATACGCGCCTTCCGTCGCGTGTCAGTTTTTCTCGTGAAGATGAGATTGGTGATCCGCGCTTTTTTCGAGTGACGCCAGCTCGGACGAAAATCCAAGGAAGGCGCGTTTGGTGATCCGAGCCTTCTGTCCATGTCAGCAAATAGATGTTAGATCGGTAAAATTTAATCAATAGATGCCTGAAAGATAATTATTGATTATTTGGGTTCTTTTTGGGTAAAAACGCCCCAAAAATACTCGTTTTTTAGATTTTGGATATGATTACCAAATTTAGCAAAATATTAGAATATATATACCTTATTGTTTGGTCAAACCAAGCAGAGGACCCTCTAGCTTGCGCACGAATTTACATTTAGGTCATCATATTCATTTATTATTTGTTAATTTGAACGTGTAGGCCCAATTTTTTTATTTTAAATTTTATGATCTTCAATTTGTTATGGTTTCAAAAAGGGAAAATTGCCATTTAGTATCTATATTTTCACAGTGTTTTTCCATGTAGGTCACTAGACTTTTTTTTTAGTTTATTGCATAATTAACTTATTGTTTTTGTTAATTTCATTTTGGCCAATGTATTTGTTTTACTTAATTATTGCATTAACTAACTGTTTTTATTTTATTTTAATTTGATCAATGCTTTTAATGTTATAATACATTAATATTCGATACGGCCTTGCGGTGAATCATCTCGGGATATGATCCTCATTATTATGCCTAAATAAAATTCTAACTGTTAATCTATAAACCACTGTTTCTTATTTTCGCGGTCGAATTAATTTTATGACCATACGATTACCCTTCCAAGGGTATGACTCGCATTATTATGGTCTCGAGATTTGATCCCGTCTTCCATTTTACAACCGCAAAAAATAATACGAAATAGTTAGTACAAAAAAAATTAATCAAATAATTTAATATAAAAAATATATAATATAATAAAAAAATTACCTTCTAAGAACTATAATAAAATTTACTTAGCTTGATAGAAGGAACAATGTTAAAGTAATTTTGGTGTGGTTTGATGTTTGCATTCGGGGTATTTATAGGTGAGGGGATGGGTGAGTCGCTGAACTTTAAGGTTCCGATAATAATGGACTACCCAATAATTCAAGGTGAATAATGGAAGGCGCGGATATTAATACGCGCCTTCCGTCGCGTGTCAGTTTTCCCCGTAAATGTGCGGATGGTGATCCGCGCTTTGTCCAAGTGACGCCAGCTCGGACGAAAACCCAAGGAAGGCGCGTTTGGTGATCTGTACCTTCCGTCCATGTCAACAAATGGGTGTTAGATCGGTAAAATTTAATCAATGGGTGCCTGAAAGTTAATTATTGATTCTTTGGGTTCTTTTTGGGGAAAAATGCCCAAAAAAATACTCTTCGTTTTTTAGATTTTGAGATAAGATTACCAAATTTAACAAAATATTAGAATATATATACTTTATTGTTTGGTCAAACCAAGCAGATGACCCTCTAACTTACGCACAAATTTGCATTTAGGTCATCATATTCATTTTTTATTTGTTAATTTGAATGTGTAGGCCCCAATTCTTTTATTTTACATTTTATGATCTTCAATTTGTTATGGTTTCAAAAAGGGAAAATTGCCATTTAGTATCTATATTTTCACAGTGTTTTTCCATGTAGGTCACTAGACTTTATTTAGTTTATTGCATATTTAACTTATTGTTTCTGTTAATTTCATTTTGGCCAACGTATTTGTTTTCTTTAATTATTGCATTAACTCACTGTTTTTATTTTATTTTAATTTGATCAATGCTTTTAATGTTATAATACATTAATATTCGATACGGCCTTGCGGTGAATCATCTCGGGATATGATCCTCATTATTATGCCTAAATAAAATTCTAACTGTTAATCTATAAACCACTGTTTTTTATTTTCGTGGTCGAATTAATTTTACGACCATACGATTACCCTTCCAAGGGTATGACTCGCATTATTATGGTCTCGAGATTTGATCCCGCCTTCCATTTTACAACCGTAAAAAATAATACGAAATAGTTAGTACAAAAAAAATTTAATCAAATAATTTAATATAAAAAAATATAATATAATAAAAAAAATTACCTTCTAAGAACTATAATAAAATCTACTTAGCTTGATAGAAGGAAGAATGTTAAAGTAATTTTGGTGTGGTTTGATGTTTGCATTCGGGGTATTTATAGGTGAGGGGATGGGTGAGTCGCTGAACTTTAAGGTTCCGATAATAATGGACTACACAATAATTCAAGGTGAATAATGGAAGGCGCGGATATTGATACGCGCCTTCCGTCGCGTGTCAGTTTTCCCCGTGAATGTGCGGATGGTGATCCGCGCTTTGTCCAAGTGATGCCAGCTCGGACGAAAACCCAATGAAGGCGCGTTTGGTGATCTGCACCTTCCGTCCATGTCAACAAATGGGTGTTAGATCGGTAAAATTTAATCAATGGGTGCCTGAAAGTTAATTATTGATTCTTTAGGTTCTTTTTGGGGGAAAAATGCCCAGAAAAATACCCTTCGTTTTTTAGATTTTGATATAAGATTACCAAATTTAACAAAATATTAGAATATATATACCTTATTGTTTGGTCAAACCAAGCAGAGGACCCTCTAACTTGCGCACAAATTTGCATTTAGGTCATCATATTCATTTTTTATTTGTTAATTTGAATGTGTAGGCCCCAATTCTTTTATTTTACATTTTATGATCTTCAATTTGTTATGGTTTCAAAAAGGGAAAATTGCCATTTAGTATCTATATTTTCACAGTGTTTTTCCATGTAGGTCACTAGACTTTTTTTAGTTTATTGAATATTTAACTTATTGTTTCTGTTAATTTCATTTTGGCCAACGTATTTGTTTTCTTTAATTATTGCAAAAACTCAATGTTTTTATTTTATTTTAATTTGATCACTGCTTTTAATGTTATAATGCATTAATATTCGATACGGCCTTGTGGTGAATATTATGCCTGAATAAAATTCTAATTGTTAATCTATAAACCACTATTTTTTATTTTTCCGGTCAAATTAATTTTACAACCTTACAATTACCCATCCAGGGGTACGACTCGAGTTATTATGATCTCGAGATTTGATCCCGCCTACCATTTTACAACTGTAAAAAATAATATGAAATAATTAGTACAAAAATATATAGTCAAATAATTAAAATAAATATAATATAATTAAAAATTTACCTTCTAAGAACTATAATAATATGTACTTAGCTTAATAGAAGGAAGAATGTGAAAGTAATTTTGGTGTGGTTTGATGTTTGCATTAGGGGTATTTATAGGTAAGGGGATGGGTGAGTCGCCGAACTTTAAGGTTCGGGTAATAATGAAGTACCCAATAATTCAAGGTGAATAATGGAAGGCGCGGATATTGATACGCGCCTTACGTCGCGTGTCAGTTTTCCCCGTGAAGGAGCGGATGGTGATCCGCGCTTTGTCCGAGTGATGCTAGCTCGGACGAAAACCCAGGGAAGGCGCGTTTGGTGATCCGCGCCTTCTACCCATGTCAGCAAATGAGTGTTAAATCGGTAAAATTTAGTCAATTGGTGCATGAAAGTTAGTTATTGATTCTTCGAGTTCTACTTGGGTAAAAATGCCCAAAAAAATACCCTTCGTTTTTTTAGATTTTGAGATAAGATTACCAAATTTAGCAAAATATTAGAATACATATACCTTATTGTTTGGTCAAACCAAGCAGAGGACCCTCTAACTTGCGCACAAATTTGCATTTAGGTCATCATATTCATTTTTTATTTGTTAATTTGAATGTGTAGGCCCCAATTCTTTTATTTTACATTTTATGATCTTTAATTTGTTATGGTTTCAAAAAGGGAAAATTGTCATTTAGTATCTATATTTTCACAGTGTTTTTCCATGTAAGTCACTAGACTTTTTTTAGATTATTGCATATTTAACTTATTCTTTCTGTTACTTTCATTTTGGCCAATGTATTTGTTTTCTTTAATTATTGCATTACCTCACTTTTTTATTTTATTTTAATTTGATCACTGCTTTTAATGTTATAATGCATTAATATTCGATAGGGCCTTGTGGTGAATCATCTAGGGATATGATGCTCATTATTATGCCTGAATAAAATTCTAAATGTTAATCTATAAACCACTATTTTTTATTTTCGCGGTCGAATTAATTTTACGACCTTACGATTACCCATCCAGGGGTACGACTCACGTTATTATGGTCTCTAGATTTGATCCCGCCTACCATTTTACAACCGCAAAAAATAATACGAAATAGTTAGTACAAAAAAATTTAGTCAAATAATTTAATAAAAATTAAATATAATATAATAAAAAAAATTACCTTCTAAGAACTATAATAAAATCTACCTAGCTTGATAGAAGGAAGAATGTGAAAGTAATTTTGGTGTGATTTGATGTTTACATTAGGGGTATTTATAGGTGAGGGGGATGGGTGAGTCGCCGAACTTTAAGATTCGGGTAATAATGGAGTACCCAATAATTCAAGATGAATAATGGAAGGCACGAATATTGATACGCGCCTTCCGTTGCGTGTCAGATTTCCCCGTGAAGGTACCGATGGGGATCCGCGCTTTGTCCGAGGGACGCCAGCTCGGACGAAAACCCACGGAAGGCGCGTTTTGTGATCTGCGCCTTCCGTCCATGTCAGCAAATGGGTGTTAGATCGGTAAAATTTAGTCAATGGGTGCTTGAAAGTTAATTATTGATTCTTCGGGTTCTATTTGGGTAAAAATGTCCAAAAAAATACCCTTCGTTTTTTAGATTTTTAGATAAGATTACCAAATTTAGCAAAATATTAGAATATATATACCTTATTGTTTGGTTAAACCAAGCAGAGGACCCTCTAACTTGCGCACGAATTTGCATTTAGGTCATCATATTCATTTTTTATTTGTTAATTTGAATGTGTAGGCCCCAATTATTTTATTTTACATTTTATGATCTTCAATTTCAAAAAGGTAAAATTGCCATTTAGTATCTATATTTTCACAGTGTTTTTCCATGTTGGTCACTAGACTTTTTTTAGTTTTTTGCATATTTAACTTATTGTTTCTGTTAATTTCATTTTGGCCAATGTATTTTTTCTTTAATTATTGCATTAACTCATTGTTTTTATTTTATTTTAATTTGATTACTGCTTTTAATGTTATAATGCGTTAATATTCGATACGGCCTTGCGGTGAATCATCTCGGGATATGATGCTCATTATTATGCCTGAATAAAATTCTAATTGTTAATCTATAAACCACTATTTTTTATTTTCGTGGTAGAATTAATTTTACGACCCTACGATTACCCATCTAGGGGTACGACTCACGTTATTATGGTCTCGAGATTTGATCCCGCCTTCCATTTTATAACCGAAAAAAATAATACGAAATAGTTAGTACAAAAAAAATTAGTCAAATAATTAAAATAAATATAATATAATAAAAAAATTTACCTTCTAAGAACTATAATAAAATATACTTAGCTTGATAGAAGTAAGAATGTGAAAGTAATTTTGGTGTGGTTTAATGTTTGCATTCGGGGTATTTATAGGTGAGGGGGATGGGTGAGTCGCCGAACATTAAGGCTCAGGTAATAATGGAGTACCCAATAATTCAAGGTTAATAATGGAAGGTGCGGATATTGATACGCGCCTTCCATCGCGTGTCAGTTTTCCCCGTGAAGGTGCCGATGGTGATATGTGCTTTGTCCGAGGGACGCCAGCTCGAACGAAAACCCAAGGAAGGCGCGTTTGGTGATATGCGCCTTCCGTCCCTGCCAGCAAATGGGTGTTAGATCGTTAAAATTTAGTCAATGGATGCCTGAAAATTAATTATTGATTCTTTGGGTAAAAACGCCCATAAAATACCCTTCGTTTTTTAGATTTTGAGATAATATTACCAAATTTAGCAAAATATTAGAATATATATACCTTATTGTTTGGTCAAACCAAGCAGAGGACCCTCTAACTTGCGCATGAATTTGCATTTAGGTCATCATATTCATTTTTTATTTGTTATTTTGAATGTGTAGGTCCCAATTCTTTTATTTTACATTTTATGATCTTCAATTTGTTATGGTTTCAAAAAGGGAAAATTGCCATTTAGTATCTATATTTTCATAGTGTTTTTCCATGTAGGTCACTAGACTTTTTTTAGTTTTTTGCTTATTTAACTTATTGTTTCTGTTAATTTCATTTTGGCCAATGTATTTGTTTTCTTTAATTATTTCATTAACTCACTATTTTTATTTTATTTTAATTTGATCACTTCTTTTAATGTTATAATGCATTAATATTCGATACGGTCTTGCGGTGAATCATCTTGGGATATTACCCTCATTATTATGCCTAGATAAAATTCTAACTGTTAATCTGTAAACCACTATTTTTATTTTTACGGTCGAATTAATTTTACGACCTTACGATTACCCATCCAGGGGTACGACTCGCGTTATTATGATCCGAGTAAAAATGAAAAATTAACCACTAAGCATTTAATTTTTATTAGATCTTTAATTTATGTTATTTATATTTAGTCCCCTTACGATTTTTTTACTTTTCTCCTTTAAAATTAAGCTTTTACATTTCAGTCCTTTAAATTTCAGCTTTTACATTTCTGTCCTTTAAATTTCAGCTTTTACATTTTATGCATTTTCTTTGTGATATTTATATTATATTTTCTTTGATTTTAGCCCTTAATTTAATGTTTAAATTCTAGTTTTTCGTTTAGATTACTTCTAATTTAGTCCCTTTTTTATAGATTCGTTGAATTAAACTTCGAAATCACTTTTGTAAGCATCCTTTTATATTATTATTTTTGTTTTGTTTGTACATATAGGTCTATACATTCTTTAAATTGATATGTATGATACTCTCATAAGCATCACTTGATTCAATCGAATAATTGGACTAAGGGTAATACTCTTTCATTTTAGAATTATTGTGAAGTGATTGTCTTAAGGTATAAGAAAGTCATTTACAATGATTTAGAAATGGAGGGGTATTCTACCAAGTGAAGCCCTAAAAAATGATCTCACTTAAAATTTTGAAATGAAGGAAAAAGTAAATGTCCATCTATTTTAACTCAATGAGAAAGGATAGTTAGAACGCATAAAAGGTTTGATATCGATGTCTTTAAATAATCGAACATTCTTAAAGGATAGTTAGAACGCATAAAAGGTTCGATCTCGATATCTTTAAATAATCGTACATTCTTATTCTTTCTTAAGGATTGATAATAAATAAATAATTTATATATTATTGCATACATTTGAAATATGGATTAATAACGAACATATGAATGGAATGGCTATATTTCTTCATTTCAATTGGAAAATGAATCAGCTACTTTAAGACATGAGAGGTTTTTTATTTCGATAGGAAATACTTAAATATAATTATTTTCCTTTCTTGAATTTGAGGACTAATTTTTCATATGTTTAAAAAGGGGTCATAAATTGAATTATATTCGAACTTGTAAGTTTCATTCCAAAGACAACTAATTAAACGACTAAGTACTGATTAAGGACGATGTGGGGGTGCTAACCCTTCCTCACACATAATCGACTCTCGAACTTAATTTTTTGGTATGTAGACTTTAAAATGTTATTTTAATATTATTAAAAGTAGATTTTATTAAAATGATAAAATCTTTGTAGGTGTCCAATTACACTCTAATCAAATATTTGTGACGACTCCACGAACCATTTTTTTAAAATAAGTTCCCAAATTAGTTGAGGCAGCCTTTTTATAAACCCCCGATTTTATCGAGTTTTTAAATCACCTCGACATGTGATAAATGGGTTATTGTTATTCTTTGAGGTCCCCGAGTTCAAGCACTATGAATGTCAGGTGTATGAGTGTTTAATGTCAAGTGGTTCAGAATTTTCTTTGAACATATACTACTTTGTACTTACCCTAAATTGATAATATATATATATATATATATATATATATATATATATATATATATATAAAATAAACACAGCATAAGATAACAATAAAAGGTTAAAACTGTAATTTGACACCAAAACATTCTTTCAAACGCAAAAGCTAAAAATTTCAAGTTTTTAAGTTTGGATTGAAAATCACTTTTCAAGCATATTATTTTCGAAAATTATGTATACAATTGTTTATAGTTACAAAAGTGCTATTAGCCAAAAGAAAAAAACTTTTGATAAATCATGCTAAACATGGCCTAACTAATTTCATTATTTTGCTGTTTGTTCCTTAAGAACTTTAAATACAAATGTAGCTTCATTTGACAACAATTTTTTTTATGTAATTTAGTCTCTCAATTTACTATTATTTTTTTTTTCAATTCTTTCTCTGTTTTAAGTCAGTTTCAACTTAATTTGAACCATATATTCTTATACTATTGTAAAATATGGTGTAACCTTAGTTTCGGTTTTTTACAAAAATGTTCTTGTAAAACCCTTAACCCATATACGTACCCAGTAACGAGTTAAAGATGTCATATTAACCTTTTAAAAATATTTCATAATAAAAAATCGATAAAATTTTGTTTCTTTTAAAAAAATCAATTAGCCCTTTTTTTACTTACATTTTCTTAATCGCCTAAAATAAAAATATAATATTTTACATATATAAATTAAGATCGATTTCATGCAGCAACTAGACAGTTCAGTGCTGATTCATATCATAAATAATACTGCCTAATTTAAAATCTAACCATTTAGCCTATAAAACATAATTTAATAATTTACTATTCATCTAAAATATTATTTATACCTAATATCATCCATATTAAAAGCAGTAGCAAATTAAAACAGTAGTAAATTATTACTACAGATTGGATTATACATATATCAAACTGGCATATCAGAGCCAAACAAAATATAATATAAATGCCTTCTAGATAATGTTAAAACATTAGTAGATGTCTTATTGATATTGGCTATAGGTCGGATTTCACAAAAGTTGATGCTCGCTAATGTACATCACTTCGTAACTTGATCCTTTCTTTTACCTACGTGTGAAACAATCACACGCTAAGTAAAAACTTAGCGAGTCATTTAAAGTGAAAATATCATATGAAGATATAAAATATCATAATAAATTCAAGTACATAATAAACATCATGTAAAAATATATAAATGTATGAAACCAACTTAATAAAGTCATTCTTCAACATAAAATATGAAATCAACCTTTCTGATGTGTAGCAATTTATGCTAAATCCAATCAAAATATTCGAAGAAGGTTAAACTTTTAATCGAACCAATCTAACCAGCACTTTACACATTTATTCAATTTATAGCCCAATCTACACTAAATGAGAATATATGGTATATGAGTCAAACGAGAATTTACATATTGCACTTTTAGTGCTAAACAGACATATATGTAGTATAAAACACAATATCACTGTACCACAAATCAGAAATATCATATTGCCAAAATCAAACGCATCATGGATTCTTTTCTTAATAAAACAGTAGTCCAATATCAGATGACTATGTAATAATGCAACACTGTACCAAACACTAAAATCAAACGTGCTAGTACATAATGCAACTGCTATACTCCACCTATATGACATGCCAAATATACCAAACAACTCAATACACATATATTGGGTATTCTTTTCGAATCACATATCATTTAGATGTCAAAATACTAAATATCGATAATCATATCAGAGTATCATATAAAAATTGCATTGGTTAGTTCATATCCGAAATCATTCATAAATCATTTCAGAAAATCATTCTGAAAATGTTTCACAATACTATTCAAATTCTTTTTATTTGAAAACATCAGAGTTTAACTTATCGCAAGTCTTCCTCATATCATATATATATATATATATAATATAGGTAAGAATACATTCACTTTAAATGCCTCATTATCAAACCTTAAACTATAGCTAACATTTAGTCTCGTACTTTTTCTTTTGCTCTTAACTCTCTTTGGTCTTGTTTATCATCATGATCTATGTGAGAATAAATCACAAAACACATACATTTCAAAAGTATATATTAGTATCATTACTAACATAATTGACGCATTTTAGCATAAAAATTCCTAAAAATACAATTAATACATATTTGATACTAATTTCCTTCTTTATAATAAATTCTAACTTTAACTCTTTCAAATAACCTTTCAAGTCCATAAAATAATCATATTTAATAACAATTCCCATAACTTTTCAACATATCACATTTAACCACTGATAAGCATTTCTTGAAAATTCATTCAAAATGATCATTTACCATTTCACCATAAATTCAATACCAATCACCCATTTTAAGCATTTTAACAATGTATTCAAACTAGTACATCAACATTATACTAATTTCCATTTCAATCTCAAATTTCATACAGTTAACGTTTTGATCCCTAAACTTTAAAAACTTCCAAAATGATCCAATTCAACCTTATAACATGAAAATCAACATTATAACATTCAATTCTATCATAGTACATCAATTATTGAATAATTTCATTTTAATCCCCAAATTTAACAAAAATGTGAATAGGTACTTATACTTTCACAAACTTCCACATCGGTTCAAATCACATTTCAAAGGATGTAAAAATCATTCTAATAATAATTATAACCCTTAGGAATTTTTTTTTCTAAAAAATTTCTCTATTTTATTCATTAGGGCCGAATATCAAAGGGTTCATTGTGCTTGATTTCTAACTTGATTCAAGCATAAATTAATCTTCTAAACATTATTCCCATGTAATTGAAATTATTTTCATATCAAATTCAATCCAAAATCAAATTTTCCTACAAACCCTAGCCTTAGTCATAACCTTGTATATGTATTTCCAATTGGTTTTAATCATCACACATGCATGCAAAAGAATCTAAACCATCACTAACATCAAATTCCAACTTTAAATCATTGAATTTCAACTTGTCATTCATCCAACCTAATCACCAACTCAGTGATCCAAGCAAGAAAATCATGATTTATTTATACCAAATGATAGAGAATTTAATGTAGATTAATTGTCTATTTCACACCTTAAATCAAAAATCAAATATTCAAGCTTGAAAATAAAAAAAAATCTTATTCACCTTTGCTACAGAGTTATGGAAAAAAAAGGAAGGAATATGATGAGTTTTTCTTGATTATTCTTCCAAAATATCTCTTAACACATGTTAAAAACTAATTAAATTAATTTAAAATTCATTTAATGCAAAGTTACTTATGTACCAATACTAAATCATAATAATTACCACCATGACATCACTCCTTACATCATCATTCTTACATCATCCATAAACTAATATTTTATTAGCTTCCATATTTATCCTTACATTTTCCAAAAATTACAATCTTGCCACTTTAATATAACGATCTCGATTTAATTGGAAAATCAACTTAGATCCAATGATCCATGTTAAATTCTACTAATTAAAAATATGAAAAATGACATTCTTAATATTATACTATTGTCCTTCAAATTTTCCTAAATTTATGATTTGATTCGATTATCTGAATATTTTATTGAACTTTATATACTTAATAGATTTTAATACAAATTTCGGATCAAAAAGCTAAAAACCCATGAAAACACCATTCTTGGGGTGAACTATTCATTTGCGAGGCCAAAATACATACTTTTAAAAATTAAACTTTGGTCCAAAAACTTTTACAACAATTACAATTCATTTAACATTTGCTCATTTCATCCCTAGGGTGTGACCCTGTAGGTTCCTGTAACATTAGTAGTAATTATTAGAACCATTCTAATATTACAAACAATAAGAGACATCTAGCTATATATCATTGTCAAGTTACAAGAAGTCATGATTCAACAGAACATATTCGTGACTAACTCTTTCATGTATTATATCATTTTTGTTCATTATATCTAGAATGGGAACAAGTCTTGGAATAGTCACACTTGTATAGCCCATATATTATTTTTTTGATATCTAGAATAGATTAAAATAAACGAACAACTTAAGATATCTCACATCAACTTGTTCAAGCATGATCGTGCATTTCTAGTCTCACTCACTCAATCAGCTCAAGAACGCATGAGTGTTTTCGAATATAGGTTTAAGATCAGGGTATTACCAGTTGAAGGTAAAGGAGATGGCCATTCTAAAAACTGCATTCTAGACAAGGTATATACATTACGAGTTCCTTGTAATGTCGTTCAAAATCACGAATGTCTCCACAACTTTTATGGATTTGATGAATCACGTTTTTCAACCTTATCTAGATCAATTTATGTTGGTTTTTATAGACGATATCTGAGTGTACTCCAATACCAAGGAATATCATGATAAGCATCTTTGAATTGTACTATACACTCTTCAAGAAAAGAAACTCTATAAAAATTAGAAAACTAATGTGAATATTGGTTACCCGATATAAACTTCTTGGGGTATGTGGTTTCAGTGGTAGGTATTCGTGTGGATCCCCAAAGATCAAGGAAATAATAGAGTGGGAACCACCTAAGAACACTACCAAAGTTTGTAGTTTTTAGGGGTTGGTCTGTTATTACCACCGTTTTATTAAGAGATTCCATATAATTACTGCACAGATGATGTGACTTATTAAAAAATGAGTGCCTTTCAAATAGGAGGTAGAGCAACTTGATGAGTTGATGAAAATTTTGAAAAGAGCACTAGTTTTGATGTAACTAGAATCATGGAAGGATTTTACAGTTTTCACCAAGGCATCCTACAATGGTTTGGGTTGTGTTCTTATGAAAATGGGTAAAGTGATAATGTATGCATCTCGATAGTTAAAACCACATGAAAATATCTACCCTACGCATGATTTGGAATTGACTATGGTGATTTTTGCGCTTAAAATATAGAGACATTATCTACTTGGAGAAAATGTTATTTTTTCATCGACCATAAAATTTTAATGTGCCTACTCACCCAGAAAGAGTTGAATCTACGACAACGAAGATAGATTAAGTTACTGAAAGATTATGACTGTTTCATTGAGTAACACCCGAGAAAACTAATGTAGTGGTTGTTGCTTTAAGCCTTAAAGCAATATAAGAAATAAGAGCTATAATGGCCAAATTGAGTATTTTGGAGAATTGTAGCTTAATAGCTGAACTTCGAGTTGAACCCATGTTGAAGCAAGAAGTGCAAGAAGCATAACAACTAGATAAAAAGATAGTGACCTAAGTTCAATAGGTGAGACATGGTGAAGTTTCAGGTTATTAAGAGAGGGATTGTGGAGCCTTATATTTTAAAGGACAGTTATGTGTTCCGGTGAATAATAAGTTAAAGGAAAAAATTTGCAGGAGGTTCATTATAGTTTGTTTTCCATCTATCCCAATAGTAACAAAAATGCATCTAAAATTGAAACAATTATATTAGTAGTCAGAAATGAAAAGTAAAGTGTCTGAATTTGTGGCAAAATATTTAGTTTCTCTGTAGGTCAAAGCAGAGCATCAAGTACCTTCTGGCCTTCTTCAACTAATTCAAATACTGCAATGGAAATGGAATAGAGTCACCATTAACTTTATCATCGGTTTACCAATGACATGTTCTAAGCATGATTCAATAAGGGTGATTATGCATAATTAACTATGTCTACTCATTTTCTTTTGGTATGAATGGTTACACCTTTGAAAGACTAGTGTAGTTGTATATCGATAAGATCGTGAGATTTCATGGGGTACCCTCCTCCATTGTTTTAGATATAGATCCCCAATTCACTTCAAGGTTATAGAAGAAGTTACATGATGCTTTAGAGGCTAATTTTCATTTTAGTATAACTTTCCACCCACAAACTGACAGACAATCAGAGCGAGTTATACAGACACTAGAAGACATGCTCAGATGTTGTATAATTGATTTTGAGAAGACTATTTACAATCAGTTGAATTTTCATATAATAATAGTACCAAACAAGCATCCATATGGCCTCGTATGAAGCGATGTATGGGAGGAAGAGTAGGACATCGTTGTGCTGGACAGAATTGCACAAAAGAAAATTAGTTGGCCCATACTTGATTCAATAAACTAAAAAAAGTTAGAATAATTCAAAACAGACTAAGAGCAACATTTCACCGACAAAAGTCTTTCACGGATCTAAAGCAAAAAGATATAGAAATTGAAGTATATGACAAGGTGTTTTTGAAAGTGTCTTCATGGAGAAAAATTATAAGATTTGTTCAAAAATGGAAACTAAGCCCTTGATTTATCAGACTATACAAAATGCTAGAGCGAGTTAAACCAATGGCATATCGTTTAGAATTACCACAAAAAATGGAGCGGAATCACAATGTTTTCCACGTAGCTATGCTTAGGAGATATCAATCTAATCCTTCCCATGTCATACTTGTAACACCCTAATCTAGTCTAACCCAAAGATCTATGGATTACAATGTTACACGGAACTACTGAAATAGTGACCCAATTTTTTTAAAAAAAGTTCCTGTATAAAACAACTGAGTTCATCAATAGAAATTAAAATAAAACATGATAATAATATGAGTTTACAAATATGGGGAGCTCCCAAAATATATCCAAAATAATACAATATTGAGTACAAATCAAAGTTACTAGTGAATACATATAAGGCTCCATAAACAGTACATGCCCTCTAAGAATGACTCAAGATGTACTTTGAAAGTCTCTGTTGATCTGATTTGCTGAACTGGAATGTCTGTGATGAAACTCCCCATGAATGACCTCTTAAGAACTATGCACAGAAACACATTCTGAACGCTGAGCTTATGAGCTCAGTGTCTCACTACTAACTGTATTATACTACTTGCATTCACTGAATGAATTGACTAGTGGAACATGTCTAAAACATGATAAATATTTATCTACTAAGCTTTGGTTGGCATCATGGTGTGACTGAGGGTTTGTATCTTGGAGCTCACACACCCATCTAGCTTACCGAAATACCCTTGGGTACTCTGGGGTAAGATCTGAAATATGCATTGGAAACATACACCTGACCAAATTACTTCGTCGAGTCTTAGGGCATCCGCAACTAATCGACTACTAAAGTGTCTTCGCATTGACTTATATTTCACTGATTGTCATATTCTACTAAAGAGTAACTCTGGTGTCCTGAATGTTTTCAGAGCATTAAACAAGGCTAGTTTTATGTAAACCTAATTGTTACTATTTCTACTATTATGTTATTAATTACTATTTTTTCTCGAAGTCTTATTTATTGTTATTCTAATGTATTGGGGTACCTCGAGTCTGATTCATTAATCTTTGGATTATTTATCCAAAACTAGTCGTGGTATCAATATTAAACCTTCAGTATCGATACTAAACCTTTGGTATCGATACCCACTTGTTGGTATCAATACCCCCTGACTAATATAGGCTAACTGGGTAAAGTAGTATCGATACTCTATACTGAGTATCGATACTCTGGTGCTGGGGTATCGTTACTTGCTTGAGTATCGATACCAAAAGTAGGTTCGATGTTTTAAATATTTCCTCAGTATCGATACTCTATGTGATTATCAATACCAAAATTTTATTATGGAAAGTTGGTCTCGATACCAACATGGCTGGTATCAAAACTGATACCCCATTATTGATTCTCCTTGGATGAGTATGGGTACTACCCTTTAGAAATTGCCTAATTTTTACCAGATTGAAGAACAATATCGATATTTTTCCTACAATATCGATACCCTGCTACGAGGTGCCCTGTTTTGACACAAAAAATCCTATATTTCTACCCCAAAGCCCTAGAGAGGTCCCCAACTGATGTTTAAGTGTTTTATATGTTAATATGGGTCACACAGAGTCCATAAACATGTTGAAAATACCCAAACAATGCAATCTATCATGAACATGTTTCGAGATTATGCAACCTACCAAATCTCACCTAATGAGCTACATATGGTAGAGATGAGATATAACTGAGTTACCTGATGATTTAAGTTGTTGGAAGCTCTCAAGAACTCAACCAAGAGTGAGTTTATCTTTCTTCCTTGCTTTGGAGATTTCTCCAACTTCTCTCAATAGAAAATAATCAAATGTCATGGTTACTAGCTGAATTTAGAGGTTTAGAAGGCTTTTGGGATACTTCCTAAGGCATAAACTTTATGAAGAATGAATCAAACCTCCAAGTTCTTAAACCCTACAAAATTCATTTTTGACTACCTTGGAGGAATTAAAACATTGTGGGCTTAATTTGAAGCTGAGATGATGAGGATTACAAATCTTACATTAAAATTCCTGGACAAGGATTAACAAACACAAAGTTTCCTCCTTTGTTCTTGCAAAATGAGAAAAGATATGGAGAAGAGAGAAGAAAAAGAAAAAGAAAAAAATGTTATCAAAATAAAATTGGTCTAATTACTCCTTTGGTCCTCCTATTTTTTTTAATACCCAAAAAATTTGATTAGTTATTAAAATGTAAATTTTTTAAAATTTAGTGGCAAAGTATAAACTTAGAAAAGTTCATGGACTAAAAGTTTAATTTTTACAAGTTTTATATTTTTTTCGTAAATGGATAGTTCACCCTCAATAATGGTATTTATGTTTCCTTTAGATTCGGAGATTTTGTAAAAAGCTATAAAGAAATAAAGTTTAGTAAAATATTCGGATAATCGGATCGAATCAAAAAATTTAGAAAAATTGAAGGAAGATGGAAAGAGGTAAGAAATATTATTTCTATATTTTATAATGGTGAAATTTGACATGAATCCTTAGAATTTAGATGAATTATCTATGTTAAATTGAAATAGTTAATTATGGTGACTAGTTTGTAAATTTTGAAAGTTATAAGGGTAAAATGGGAAAGTATGTGGTATTGTGTTCATTGTTGACTTTGAAAATGATAAAAGGAAGATAATATGGACAAGTGACATGGTAATCTGGAAATTATTATGATTTTTAAAGGGCACAATGATAATTTGGCATTAAATGATTTTTATATTCATGAAAAATGAAGAAAATCTAGGGAAAAACTGTCTTCGTCCCTTTTCTTTATATTTATGCCGTGAGATCTTAGGAAGAGGACAAGGGTAATTATTTTGTTTCTGTTATTTTGTTCTATTGATACCGATATACTATGAAGGCCATTAAGACCTATTGAAGATCTTGCTCTCTGTGTGACACTAGAGCTACAGTATAAGTTTACGCCATTAAAGCAAATACTGGAGAGAAGGTAAGTATGCATGCCTTTTCTTTTTGGTGATAATAAGACTGCAATTATATAACTTTTGATATCATTTCAAATATATTTGTATGCATATTAATCAATTATGTTGTGCTATAGTTTATAGGCAATTCTGTACTATATTTTAGTTGTGTTATTTCAGGCATGCAGTAACTAGTATAGTAAAATACTAACCTGAAAATGCCTACTGTATAACTATAATGTATTCATTATGATTATTCTAGATGTTTTCATTTGAAGAAATAAAGGCGTGGGAGTATAGCATGATATCCTGGCTGTTTCATTATAACTTTAACAGTTTCCTACTTTTGGTTATCTTTATTGGGGGAACGGATAGTGCTTAATTCTTTTTTTTTACTTTATTATGCTTCAAATGTTGGATTGTTTTCTTGCTTTGGGGCATCCTTCAGTTCTGAGAAGAAGAATAGATCCCTAAAAAGTTAAACAAACTAGTTATTAAATACAGGGGATTGATTTATGCAGTGTTGCTTACATACATACATACATACATACATACATACATACATACATACATACATACATACATACATACATACATACATACATACATACATACATACATACATACATACATACATACATACATACATACATACATACATACATACATACATACATACATACATACATACATACATACATACATACATACATACATACATACATACATACATACATACATACATACATACATACATACATACATACATACATACATACATACATACATACATACATACATACATACATACATACATACATACATACATACATACATACATACATACATACATACATACATACATACATACATACATACATACATACATACATACATACATACATACATACATACATACATACATACATACATACATACATACATACATACATACATACATACATACATACATACATACATACATACATACATACATACATACATACATACATACATACATACCATCGTGTTTCTTGCATTATTCCGAGTCCGTCGGTGTCCTTTGTTTCTCCATCGTCATCGGCACGTAGAGAGGTGAGAAAGTCAAAGTTTTCGATGTTTTGGAACTTACATACATACATACATACATACATACATACATACATACATACATACATACATACATACATACATACATACATACATACATACATACATACATACATACATACATACATACATACATACATACATACATACATACATACATACATACATACATACATACATACATACATACATACATACATACATACATACATACATACATACATACATACATACATACATACATACATACATACATACATACATACATACATACATACATACATACATACATACATACATACATACATACATACATACATACATACATACACATACATACATACATACATACATACATACATACATACATACATACATACATACATACATACATACATACATACATACATACATACATACATACATACATACATACATACATACATACATACATACATACATACATACATACATACATACATACATACATACATACATACATACATACATACATACCATCGTGTTTCTTGCATTATTCCGAGTCCGTCGGTGTCCTTTGTTTCTCCATCGTCATCGGCACGTAGAGAGGTGAGAAAGTCAAAGTTTTCGATGTTTTGGAACTTACATACATACATACATACATACATACATACATACATACATACATACATACATACATACATACATACATACATACATACATACATACATACATACATACATACATACATACATACATACATACATACATACATACATACATACATACATACATACATACATACATACATACATACATACATACATACATACATACATACATACATACATACATACATACATACATACATACATACATACATACATACACATACATACATACATACATACATACATACATACATACATACATACATACATACATACATACATACATACATACATACATACATACATACATACATACATACATACATACATACATACATACATACATACATACATACATACATACATACATACATACATACATACATACATACATACATACATACATACATACATACATACATACATACATACATACATACATACATACATACATACATACATACATACATACATACATACATACATACATACATACATACATACATACATACATACATACTACATACATACATACATACATACATACATACATACATACATACATACATACATACATACATACATACATACATACATACATACATACATACATACATACATACATACATACATACATACATACATACATACATACATATACATACATACATACATACATACATACATACATACATACATACATACATACATACATACATACATACATACATACATACATACATACATACATACATACATACATACATACATACATACATACATACATACATACATACATACATACATACATACATACATACATACATACATACATACATACATACATACATACATACATACATACATACATACATACATACATACATACATACATACATACATACATACATACATACATACATACATACATACATACATACATACATACATACATACATACATACATACATACATACATACATACATACATACATACATACATACATACATACATACATACATACATACATACATACATACATACATACATACATACATACATACATACATACATACATACATACATACATACATACATACATACATACATACATACATACATACATACATACATACATACATACATACATACATACATACATACATACATACATACATACATACATACATACATACATACATACATACATACATACATACATACATACATACATACATACATACATACATACATACATACATACATACATACATACATACATACATACATACATACATACACATACATACATACATACATACATACATACATACATACATACATACATACATACATACATACATACATACATACATACATACATATACATACATACATACATACATACATACATACTACATACATACATACATACATACATACATACATACATACATACATACATACATACATACATACATACATACATACATACATACATACATACATACATACATACATACATACATACATACATACATACATACATACATACATACATACATACATACATACATACATACATACATACATACATACATACATACATACATACATACATACATACATACATACATACATACATACATACATACATACATACATACATACTACATACATACATACATACATACATACATACATACATACATACATACATACATACATACATACATACATACATACATACATACATACATACATACATACATACATACATACATACATACATACATACATACATACATACATACATACATACATACATACATACATACATACATACATACATACATACATACATACATACATACATACATACATACATACATACATACATACATACATACATACATACATACATACATACATACATACATACATACATACATACATACATACATACATACATACATACATACACATACATACATACATACATACATACATACATACATACATACATACATACATACATACATACATACATACATACATACATACATACATACATACATACATACATACATACCATCGTGTTTCTTGCATTATTCCGAGTCCGTCGGTGTCCTTTGTTTCTCCATCGTCATCGGCACGTAGAGAGGTGAGAAAGTCAAAGTTTTCGATGTTTTGGAACTGAGCTCTCCGCCGTTCAAAATTGTGAACCGAGCTCGGTAAGTGTCTCAAAATGCCTTAAAATAATTATTAGGAATTTTTTCAGGAATTTTCCGACACCGTATCACTGTTCACGCGCCGCCACTACGCGTAGGGGTGTTAATTTTGTAATTAATTTCTGTTAGGGTGATATCTGTGTAAAATTCGGGTGTTAGTTTTGTAAATATTTGTAGAAGGTGGTTAATTTTGTAATTAATTTCTGTTATGGTGATATTTGTGTAAAACGATCGACTCTTGACCGTTTACTGTTGACCGGCGTTGACCACTGTTGACCACAACTTTGACCGGCGTTGACGGGGCTTTGAACGACCTTTGACTTTGACTGGGTATACCTATCTTGACGTTTTTCGACGTTCTGAGTCCGATTCCGCAGTCCATTTTTCAAATTCGGACCCAAAGGCCTCGAAATTGCCAGTCAAACCCGTTGACTTTGATTAACTGAAAAGTCAAAATTTTTGAAAGTCATATTTTATGTTTTTTATGTCCCGAATCTGTTTTTGGGGTCCGTTTCGCCACACTCGAACCCGGTAAGCTTTTTTTGACTGATTTATCACCTGATTCGATCTTTTTTTCATAATTTAGCTCTTTTTTATGTAATTTCTGTTTATATGCATCTTCAAAATTATTAGAAGATGATTTCAAGATCGAGGGCGTTCGAATGGAATTTATATGGTCGATCAGTATGGCATAGAAAACGAGGTAATACTTTACTACCTCTTTATGCTTTATGGAACATGTTGATATTGGTAAAAACATGAATAAGATAATGTTGATCACTTATGTGGAGTTAATTAATGAAATTCTACACTCGATACGAATGCAATAGAAAGTAAGTAAATGGATATGGCTCAAATGACTATTATAAGAAATTGGAGGACAATTGAAATTAAATTACAAGTTCTGGAATTAAGTGATAAAGGAATCAACCATGGATATGTAGATTATAATTTATCTCATTAAAGGTACTTGGATAATAAATTATGAGAATATTTCGATTAAGTAAAATTATGAAAATACCCCTATGTTGTAAAATGATAAGAATTATCCCTGGAAGTTGATTAATAACTCTGAAAAGGCTTATTGATCTGATAAAACTACAGATGTGTATAAGAAATGCTAGTTTGCTTAGAAAATTTGGATAATCAGTTTTTAACCCCAATAAGGTTTGTGTAAGATACTAGAAGTTTGTTAAGGGAATCATTTCAAGATCAGAGAATGTTCAAGAAAGCAATTAATCATAGGATCTCTAAATTATATTATTTTTGTTAAGAGTTAATACTGAAATTATCTGGTTAAGAAATTATGAAAATGCCCTTAAAAGGTAAAAATAGTCCCAGTTGACTTTGAATGAGAAAATACTTTGAGGATTCATACTTAACTCGATTAAGTACGGATTTGATTGTTAAGATCCTGACTTAGTGAAGAAAAAATCCTGATATTTCGTTTGTAAAATCTGAGAAGGCACATGACCCGAAAATATCCGAGTTATGAGTAAATACCTGAAGAACAATTTATCGAGGGTATTCTTTTGTCAGAATTGTTCAAATGGACTGAAATAAATGATAAGTTTGAATTTAATAATAAGATCGGACAGAAAGAAATGATTGAAATACACTGGATCTATGAAATGACCAGAATACCCCTATAATGGAAATGACCCAAGAATATCACCAAGCTTAGGAATGATGGGATATCCTCGAGCTCTGTAATGATTGCAATAAAAATGAACACCAAAATGACCAAAATACCCTTATGGCCTATATTAAGTAAATGTCTTGGTTTAATTAAGGAATCTAAATAAGTATAGGTTTTAGGCTACCTTTAAAAATTATGGAACACAGCTTAAGTGAGTTGATCAATCTTAATGATATGTCAGTACTTGAACGACATAGATATTACTTGAATGCGTGTTCGTCTTCTCAAGTGTGGCTTGATGATAATTTTGGAAGTATTCAGCTCAACTCAACTCTAGATCGCATTCAGTATTATGAATTTAATATTTGTTAGACAAATCAACCACAAAGACCAAATTGAATTGAACGGAAGTACAGTATGTATCCAAAATTCAGAAATGTCTGGATTACCCTGGAAAACCCTGAAGTAACTAAAATGGACTTGACTGCAAAATGAATTAAGTAACCTCAAGGACTAAGGATTAAGTAAGTGATTTGGATGAGTCTGGAAACGTTAATGAACATACATGATGTAATGTTCTTATGGATCATGAACTACAAATCAGGCACGTCAACAGTTCATGATATAGTGAAAGCGTGAACATGAAATTAAGAGCATTGGAATATCTGTTAGTCTTTTTAAGATATGTTCAGTGATGACTCAGAATATGATCTATGGATAATAATATTTGGTATTAAAGAGTAAATACCCTGGAAGGTTAATGAATTGACAAGTTGATAAGTATTGTTTCTGGGAGCTATTCATATGGAGTTGTTCGATAAATTGATTAATCAACAAAGATTGTAAAGGTCCTGAACCTTCATTTCTTCCCTATCAGCTCAAGTCTCATTCTGAATAACTGATGATTCCATCAGTTATTGATCTCTTCCAATAGTGATTCTACCTTTTGGTATTCTATCGGCATACTGAAAATCCGTGTTTCTCTGCCTGATAAGATTATCCAGTATCTCTGAATAACATCTGAAAACTCTAGTGTGTTCCCTATTCACATGAATAGTTTATTTGATTTTTGATTTGGATTTTGATATGATACTTGACCTGGATTTTGATATGATACTTGACCTGGATTCTGATCTGCTACTTGACCTGAATTATGTTTTGATTTTTGATATATATATATATATATATATATATATATATGTTGCGAACGGAACATGTTTTATTTGGGGGTTAATATTGGAGGAAGTATACCTGGAGGCTCCTCGACTGTGTTTTTAGGGTCTTACTTACCGGCTCCTTGGATGTGTTCTCAGGGCCTTACTAGACTTGACGGTGGGTGTATAGTTCTGGGGAACCTACACATTTTGGACTTGACGGATGGGGATAGTGTTCATGTTTTTAAAATATGTTACATAAACCAATTTTACTGAAATATTTTATCTGTATATTTTCACTGGTTTTACGGGAACACACTAGGTAACCTATTCTGATCTCCTGAACCTAGACATCCGAAATATTTCCATCTGAATTGAATATTATCTGTTACTACTTGAGATATCAATGGAACCTCAGCTCAGCATAAAGATCTATAAATATCTGAACCAATAAGGAAATATATATTTATCTGTATCTGCACATTCTTCAGCATCATCTGGTAGTTCTGTATTACTGACCTTTCTGAAGCTCACTCTGTTATTCACCATTTCAGGTTAAATGAATTATACTAGTGCATCTATCGACATCAGTAAAGAAGTTCTTCCGACGTTGCTTACAGAGTATGGTACACGTAATTAAGGGGCATATAATTGTATTTTGTTTTATATACAAGTTTGAAAATATGTTTTATTTCTACATACTGATAAATCATTTTATAAGTTACAGGCTTTAATAAAAGTTTTAAATTTTCCGCTATTTTTATAGTGGGTCGCTCCGATGTCCCTAATATGACACTCTAGATCGAATCGAGTTACCTGCATCGATCTGAGCGGGTTACAGTATAAGATTTCAAATCAAAGGCCGGTATATAAGACTTGAGAGACAGTGGTACGCGAGATAGAGTTTTATTGATTGAACATACAAAGGTACATTCGTGCACAATATAGTTACTGGATACATTTATGTATTAGGGATCATTGGTACAGTGTTGATGTATTATACAGTACTTGTACATGCACAGTGCACCTATGTTGCAATCATATGGCGCTAAATGTGTCATATAGCTACAGACCGCAGGCAGCTATGCTGCATACAATACAATATAGTGCACATACGATGCAATCACGTGGCAGCTCTACTTCACACAGGGCACAAATGTACCACACAGTTACAGGCAGTTTATACTGCACATAGCATAAAACACTCAAGCATAGACTCACGTGCCATGTATTCTCATGATTATGAATTGGCCTATAAAATTAAAGTAAAAGATATGGTACAATAAAAGATACAATACATAAAAGTTATAGAATATTAAAAGATACAATACAATAAGAGAAATAGTATGATAAAAATGATATAGTAAAGGAATTAGTATAAAAAAAGAATAGTACAATGAAAGGATTAATACAGGAAAAAGAGCAAGTACAAGAAAATGAATTGTACAAGTTTAATTATTATATTTTAAAGTAAAATTTTATAAATATAATGTACATTACAATGAATGGATTATAGACAAGGAGTTATATTGGTTTGAATTGACATGTGATTGATATATCTGCGTAATGAGAATAATATAATAATAGTTGTTTCCAGCAGTTGGTCTTATAGTGATAGACAACAACCTAAAGAATTTGTATTAAATAAACTGATTACAGAAGTTACAGATGTTCACATATGATTATGAGAGCTAATGTAAAATGTGAAATAAAGTAGTATGAGAAAAATATAAAGAGGTGGAAATATGATAAGACATTAAGTGGTTATGTATGAGTGTAATAATATATTACATTATAAAGGTTAATCGTTTAAATTTTTTAATTAGGAAGTTAAAATTGTGATATGAAATAGTATTAAATTGCCTAGCGGCTGCGTGAAATTGGATATAAATTGGAAATTAAAATATATCATTATGAAATATGTGATTAAAGTACTATAATAAATGATAAATCTAAAAAGTTTAGAAGGTACAAAATTTTACCACCTTTAATTAGGAAATGTTACACAGAATCTGTGTGACATCAATAACTTGTATTTGGGTACAAATGCGAGTTAAGGGTGTTACATTTTGGCTGCAAACTAAAATGCCCTTTTTATCAATTATTGGGCTCAAACCAAACTCAATCTCAATCAAATTGGGTTTCAGGCTTCCTATATCCCAAGGAATTATCCAAAGCTCATCTTGGGTTAGCCCAAAACTCGATATTCGAGGTGTTACAACTCTCCCCTCTTAATTAGAAATTGCATCCTCAAAATTTACATAGATAGAAGAGGTGAGGATAATAAAGCTGCATGTCATCCTAGGTTTCCCATGTTGCCTCCTCAACACCATGGTTTCTCCTTAGTACCTTTACCAAAGGAATCCTCTTGTTCCTTAACTCAACCACTTCGCTTGCTAGGATTCTAACTAGCTCTTCTATATAGGTCATGTTTGGGCTGACCTCAATCTACTCTATGGGTATGACATGAGAAGGATTGAAACGGTACCTTCTGAGCATGGAGACATATAACACATTTTGGATGCGCTCCAACTATAGTGGTAAAGCTAACTTGTAAGCCATTGGTTTGACTCTCTCGAGCACCTCATAAGGTCCTATAAAGCAATGAGTCAATTTTCCTTTAAGCCCAAAGCGTAGTACTTTTTTTCAAGAGAAAACATTGAGGAACACTTTGTCCCCAACTACAAATTGAATGTCCTTATGCTTCAAGTCTACGTAAGAACTTTGCATGTCTGAAGCTTCCCTTAATCGGTCCTAAATTAACCAAACTTTCTCCTATGTCTTTCTGATCAAGTCTGGTTCTACTATCTTACCCTCACTAAGCTCTGTCTAACGTAGTGGAGTCCTACATTTGCACCCATACAAGGCCTCACATGGAGCCATCTGAATGCTCAACTGAAAACTATTATTATAGGAAAACTCCACTAAGGCAAATGGTCATCCCAACTGCCCTCTAGATTAATAATGATACACTTGAGTATGTCCTCTAAAATTTGGATAACTCACTCTGACTGACCATTTGTCAGAGGTAGAAAACCTATGATGAAGTATAGTTTGGTGCCTAGGGCTCATGAAGGGTTTTCTAATATCGGGAAGTGAATTGAGGGTCTTTGTTTGAAATGTTGGAAGTCGGTATACCGTGCAACCTCACTATCTCACAGATTTACAGCTGAGCTAACCTCTCTAAGGTATAGTCCATCCTAACTGAAGGAAATAAGTTGATTTGGTTAGGCGGTCTACTATGACCCAAACTGCGTCATGTCTCTGTCTGGTCGTTGGTAACCTGGTCACAAAGTACATGGTTACCCTGTCCCATTTCCATTGAGGAATCTGAAAGTGCTTATGTAAACCTGAGGGAACCTGGTGTTTTTCTTTAACCTACTGACACATTAGACATCTAGTGATAAACTCTGACACTTCCCTTTATATCCGGCCACCAAAAAAATTGATAAAGTTTATGGTACTTCTTATTACTGCCTGGGTGTACTAAGAATAGACTGTAATGTACCTCATAGAGGATCTTACTACGCAACTGATCATCTATGGGTACACACAACCGACCCTTGAATTACAATACATCTCTATCAAGCAAGTAAAACCTGGGGCCTCATCCTGAGGAACCTGCTCAATACGAGTCATAAACCAGTTATCTAAACTTTATAACCTCTTGGTTTCACCTACTAACTCTGGCTCAACATGCTATTCAGCTAGTATCCTACCCTTACTGGTTAAACACAACCGTGCTAGGAGGGCTCGCAAATATGTCATTCACTTTCTACTCAAGGCGTCGACCACAACATTAACTTTTCTTGGGTGATAGTCTATTACATATTCGTAGTCCTTAAACAACTCGACCCATCATGTTATCTGAGGCGTAGCTACTTTTGAGTGAGTAGATACTTGAGGCTCTTATGATTGGTGAAGATGTGCCATTTTTCACCAAATAGGTAGTGTCTCCAAATCTTTAAAGCACACACCATTGTTGCAAGCTCAAGTTCATGGGTAGGGTAATTGCGCTCATCAGATTTAAGCTGATAGAACGCGTAAGAAAAAACTTTACCCTCATACATCAACATACATGCAATACCATTCAATGAAACATTGCTGAAAACTATGAAGTCCTTACACGACTCTGGTTGGGTCAATATTAGGGTTAGGTCAAGATGACCTACAACTGTTCGAGGCTTTCTTGTCACTTTTCATTTTAAACGATAGGGACTCCCTTATTAAGTAGTTTGGTTATCAAGGCAGTTATTATCAAGAAATCCTGAATGAATCGATAATAATACCCAACTAAACCAAGGAAATTACACATCTCTAAACATTTTTAGGTGGTTCCCACTCAATTATGGCTAAAATCTTTTGGGGGGTAGACTCTAATGTCATTTGCTGACATGACATGACCCAAGAAGGAAACCTTTGATAACCAAAATTCACATTTCCTGAACTTTGCATATGATTGTTTGTCTCTAAGCATCTGAAGAACGATATGGAGATGCTAGTCATGTTCCTCCTCTGATCGAGAGTACACTAGTATGTAATCAATAAACACCACCATAAACTAATCTAATTATGGGAGAAAAACTTGGTTTATTAGGTCAATGAATAATGTCGGGCATTGGTGAGTCTAAACACAATTAACAAAAACTTGTAATGATCATACCTTGTCCTGAAAGTTGTCTTCACTACATCCGTATCCTTGACTTTCAAATGATAATAGCCTGACTGAAAATTGATTTTTGAGAATACGTACGCTCTTATGAGCTGGTTAAAAAGGTCGTTTATCCTAGGAAGGGGGTAACGATTCTCAATGGTTAGTTTGTTCAACTACTTGTAGTTAATGCACAACCTTATCGACCCATCCTTCTTTTTAACAAACAAGACCGGTGCTCCCCAATGATAGATTCTTGATTGGATGAACCCCTTCTCTAGTAACTCCTAAATTTGAGCCTTTAATTCATTTATTTTTATCAGTTCCATCTGATAGGGAGCAATGGACATCATAGTTGAACCCGATATTACCTTAATGTCAAACTCCAACTCACGCTCGAGTGGAAAACTCGGTAATTCCTCTGGGAACACATCAAGAAAATCGCGTACTGCTCGGATGTTCTCGAGTGTCGAAACTAAAATTCAAGTTTCGACAACATAAGCCAAGAAGGCCTCATAATCACAGTCGATCATCCTCAGTGCTTTCATGGCTGACACTATCCTCACTGGTTGGGTCTTTCGCTGGTCATCTCTAACTTGGTCCCATTAGTTGTTTTGAGTTAAAGCCGCCTAACTTTGCACCTCAAGCTGGAGTCGTGCTCTGTTAACCAGTCTATCCCCAATATCATGTTGAACTCTATGAAGGGTAACTCCATCAAATATATTGGGAAGGTTTTATCCTAAATTCCCACTGGACATTGTCTGAAATTTTTTCCACAAGGACATATAGATCTAGGGGGCTTGATAATCGAACACCTACCTCTAGGTCCTCTACTAGATTTTTATTTCTTGCACTATGTCAGAGTCTATGTAGGAGTGGGTGGAACCGGGGTCTACCAATGTGGTGACTGGAATGGAAAAGACTGTAATGGTACCTGATATGACATATGTCGCATCGCACTCCTCTCTACCACATACTACATATTTTCTGGAGATCACTCTTGGCTCTGCACTGGCCACTAACCTAGCTATCCCTTGATTCTACTGTCCAGACACAATACTACCCCCACTAACTGATCCTCTGCCCCTCTGTACTGATGGCACTAACCTCTGAGCCACCGCAGGTACTGCTCCCTAAACCCTCAGGCAGTAACATACAAAGTGATCTAAAGAGTCATAATTGTAGTAGCCCCTGAATCCCTACTAGCATGTCCTAGATGCCTCATCTTGTACTGAGCAAAAATAGTATGGATGAAACCTCTAGTCGACCACTGAAAATAACTCTAAAGACTAAGGTCAGTGGTCTCCCCTGGAATCAGATCTACCTCCTCAATCTGAACTCTACTTGGTCCTCCTTGACTGTGTTGTTAGGGGTCTCAGTGAACTCTGATTGTCTGTGGCCCTCTTGGTCAGAGTATGAGATGGTCTCACTGGCCCAGGGAATTTCATGGTCTATCTTAAAGTCTCATTGAATTGTCTAGCCTGTCTATCCATAACCCTATCTAGTACCTTCATCTGGTGGGTCGGCTGAGAAAATGCCTTGGAGGATTGGTTGCGATATGGGATAAGATATTGAAGCAAAGGCCCTCTCTGAATGAGCGACAGTGATGTCCCTTTATCGGAATCAACTATGTAGCATACTTACTAAGTATGAGAAGCTCTCGCTCATACTCCATTAATGAGTGATCCCTTTGAGTCAAGTATAGTAATGCTCCATTAAGTTATTGGTGTGAATCTTCCTGATGTACGTTTTTTTGAACTCGTCTAAAACTATTCCCACATTGGCCTCTCTGGCTCCATAGCCATCTTGATTGTCTCCCACAAATCTATCACATCACCTTTGAGTAGGGAAGTGATACACTTAATCTTACCCTTTGGGGTAAGATGCATTAACTGTCTGAGGGTGCGGAGCGTCTCTCAGAGCCACTGATCTGTTGCTATGGGATCGTCATTCCCTAAATCTAAGAACTTAATGGTATTATACCTACATAGTTGATATATTGGGGACTCATGGGATATGATAACTGGATGAGCTAGGGGTACCCGTGGTTGAGTTAGTTCAGGTGAAACATGATAAATACTGATATTTTGATTTATGGTTGGTATTATGGTACGACTGAGGATTTTGTATCTCTCACACACCCCTCTAGGCTGCTGAAATAGCCTTGGGCACTCTGGGGTGTGATCTGAAATTCTCATAAAAAGCATACACCGGACCAACTTACTCTGTCAAGTTTTAGGGAATTTGTTCCTATTCGGCTACTGAAGTGTCTGCGCACTAACTATCATATTCTGCTAAAGAGGATCTCAGGTGTCCTCACTGTTTCTCGAGTGTCAAACAAGGCTAGTTTTATGTAAACATATCTTTTACTATTTCTATTGTTCTCTTCTTAATTGTTGTTTTTGCTTGAAGTCTTATTTACTGTTATTCTAGTGTATTGGGGTACCTCGAGTCTGATCCTTTAATCATTGGATTATTTATCCAAAACTGCTCGTGGGTATCGAAACTGGCCTTTTAATATCGATATTAAACCTTTGGTTGGTATCGATACCCTCTGACTAATATAGGCTGATTTGGTAAGGTAGTATCAATACTCTTTACTGAGTATCGATACTCTCGTGTTGGGTTATCGATACTTTCTTGAGAATTAATTCCAAAATTAGGTTCGATTTTTTAAAAATTTCCCCAGTATCAATACCCTTACTAGGATTATCAATACCCCTTCCTTAGTATTGATACTCTATGTGAGTATCGATACCAAAATTGTATTTTGTAATGTTGGTCTTGATACCAACCTGGCCAGTATCAAAATTGGGCTCTAGTATCGATACCCTTACGATGAGTATCGATATTACCCTTTAGAAATTGTCTAATTGTTTTCTTGATTGAAGAACAATATTGATATTGTTCCTATAATATTGATACCCTGCTATGAGGTACCTTGTTTTGGCATGAAAAATCCTATCTTTATACCCCAAAAGTCCTAGTGAGGTCCCCAACTGATGTTTAAGTGTTTTATTTGTTAATAGGGGTCACAAAGAGTCCTTAAACATGTTGAAAACACCCGAACAATGCAATCTACCATGAACATGCTTCAAGCTTATGCAACTTACCAAATCTCACTTAATGAGCTAAATATGGTAGATATGAGTTAGAAGTTAATTACTTGATAATTTAAGTTGTTGGAAGTTCTCAAGAACTCGACCAATAGTGAGTTTCTCCTTCCCCTTTACTTTAGAGCTTTCTCCAATTTCTCTCACTAGACAAGAATCAAATGTAATGGTTACTAGCTAAATTTAGAAGTTTATAAGATTTTTGGGACAGTTTTTAAGGCCTAAACTTTTTGAAAAATGAATAAAAACCTCCAAGTTCTTAAACCCCCACAAAAATAGTTTTTTGCTAATTGGAGGAAGGGAGAGACTGTGGGCTTAATTTGAAGCTGAGATGATGAGAATTACGCGTCTTACCTTAATATTCTTGTACAAGGCTTAACAAACAAAAAGTTTCCACCTTTTTTCTTGCAATAAAAGGAGAAATGAGTTAGAAGACAAGAAGATAATAGATGTTATGAAAAAGAGGGAGTTTGGGTTTAGATGTGAGATCACCCAAATTAATGGGTGTTCAACCTTTCAAATTAAAATTGGTCTAATTACTCCCTTGGTTCTCTTGATTTTGCCTGCAAACGAAAAATAATCTTTTTATCCATTATTGGGCTCAAACCAAACCCAATATTAACTCAAATTGGGTTATAGGCTTCCTATATCCCAAAGAAATATCCAAATCATATCCCAGGTTAGCCCAAAACTTCTAACTTGGAATTCGAGGCATTACAATACCCTTGAAATAGATTAAAGTATACTCAAACCTGACCTATGAGGAAGAACCTTTACAAATTTTGGCTCATAAAGTTAAAGAGTTAAGAAATGAGATTATAAGAGTAAACCTATAGTAAAAGTGTTATCGAGAAACCACGGAGTTTCAATATTCATATTTATTTAAACTAGGTAAATTTTAAGGATGAAAATTTTCTTAGTGGGGGAGAATTATAATGGTCAAGGTTATCTTGAGTAAATGGGAGGATGTTGACCAAGAAAAAATCAAATTATATCGAAAAAGAAATTAGGATAGTATAGAAAGGAATTGAATTAGGGTTGGAGCCCAAATAATAAACACATGATATACATGATATGAACTTAAAACCCAAGAAAAACGAAATGACCTAGGAAGTAATAACTCCATGAGATAGTAAGTGGGTAGATTTTTCCCCATTTTGTGGGTTTGTGCCCTGGAGTGGAGAGAAAGCTAAGGAGAGCTCAACATTTTCACTTTACCTTCCACTACGTCTATCTTCTTCATTTTTTAGTGGATTTCATCGAATATATCATTTTAGATCTCTAGATTTGTGAGCAAGGTAAGGCAAAATTGATGATTACGTATATTAACATTCTTATATCACGGGATGAGGAGTTTCTCATGCTTTGGAGGGGAGTTTAAGAAATGTTTGGGTCAATGGTTTTAAGAGTTGTTTTAATGCTAAATAACTTAATTTTTTAGTTATTTTAGGGTTCTAATGTTCTTCCATTATAGAACAAGAAGTGGGAGGACCATCTTTTTCAAAGGTGTTCGCGTTTTGTGAGTATTATATATGGATGCAAAAATATGTGCAAGTATACATAATCGAAAAAGTAATACAGTGATGAGTGAGTATCGTATCCACAGGGATTGGAGGAAATTGATAAGTTCAACCAAAGCACTTTACTCTGTCACCTAAGTAAAATTAGTAATGGTATGTACATATGAGAATGTTGTGGCAAAATGAAATGGATGTTGTGGAAATGGAATGATGGTAATATGGTAGCAAATGGAGATGTTGTGGCAAAGTGAATGGAAATGTCTTGGCAAATTAAATTGTGTTGAGTGCAAACAAATGGAAATGTACAAGAAAAATAAAATGTAAATATAGGATTTGATTACTAGGACTTAAACTTCCTCACACGACAAGCTACTACGGGAATGAGTGATAGGAGTCACTTAGGAAAATTTAAGTCTACTTCTCAAAATTATCTTACTTCTATGCCTTATCAGCCTAACAGAGTTTACTAAGGGTGCCCTATGATATCTCTAATTAAAGGACTCGACAGATGCCTTGGAAAAACCAGTTGACGTTAGCCCCTGTAGTGATCCTATTGGTCCAGATAACAGGATATGTCTCGTCAATACCTTTTTGTGGCAGTATTAACATCTAACCTATCGTTCATGCACAACTCCTTTTAGTCGAATGAAATCCAAGCTTTATCTCTAAGGTGGATTAGGCCTAGTTACTATCTAAAACCCCTTGCTTATATGGTTCCTCTCTAGTTTCTCTCAAACACTAAGCATGCGCTACCTAGACATTCTCTCGAACACTAAGTAATCTCCTAAGGAATGGCTACTCTCATAGCTCCTACAACCTTAAGGCACTAAACTACATAAACAAAACAGATAATAACATATAAAAACAATCATTAATTAAAGCAAATCATAAATATCCAAAATGAACTCCACCAAATAGGATTAGTTCATAGTGGGGTTTGAATATATGAAGCACAAAGCAAGTAAATACGTTCCTTACAACCCAAATGATAAATAATGAAAGGAAAAAGAAAAGGGAAGGAGGAAAAGCCTTCGAAGTGCATTGTCAGAGCTTCCCTCGACCACCACATACTTTCCCAGCGAGTTAGCTCCTCTCGGACGCCTAGAACACCACTCCCTCTAGCTTGTCAACGGAAGAATGCCATGGCAAATATGATTTGTGGAGAACTTTTTCTCTGAACTTTTGGCTCTTGGCGGCGTGTGTAAAGTCTCTTTTCCATTGTGGCTTCATCCTCTATTTAAATGGGAGATTTAACCTAGGAATTTGTGTTGAAATTCCTATGATACCCCAAATCATGCTTTATTCACATGAGGGTGGGCAGAGTTGATAGTGGTCCCCCGGGCAGCTAATAATGGTCCAGCCTTTGTGGCTGGCTGAGTACTCGACAGGATCATCAGCAGAAGGTAGAGGTCCGACAGGATCAGTAGCATCAGGGCGTGTCTGGTAGGATCGGTTGTAACAACACTAATCCCCTCCAAGCAGGTGTCTCCTCAAGCGTAGAGATCACGTGAAGATAGGGATAGTTGGCTCTAAAAATATCTTCTTTCATTTTGCTCGCTCTCGAAATGCCAACTGGTTCAGTATTTGCATTCTTCTCAGCAGGCTTCTTATGTCACGTAATTTTCCTTTTCTTTTCCTTGCTCCCAAATCCTACACATCACCAAACATACACATTCCCCATAAATCAGCACTGATTACAAAATAAAATGTTGCAGCAAACATAATTCCACCACATTCAACTATATGCTCCTAAATGCATCTATATGATTCTAAATGGGCTCTTAGACAACCAATAACTTAAGTGAAAAGGTCTCAAATAAGACCTTTTTATGGAGTTATCACACCCCCAAACTTAAGATATTGTTTGTCCTCAAGCAATGGATAGTATTAAGCAAAATAAAAGTACCATGGCAAGTTCAGAAGCAGAATAGTTATATGTGATAAAATTTCAGCCCTCATCATTTAGCTTCAACATGCTATACTAGTTTGAGAAATCAAGTACTTTCCCCTAGGGCAAGATTCTTTATGTGAGTGTGTGCGTGTTTGTCAGTCTATGCTTAACAACCCTAAATATTTTCTAAGCAAGTTTTCTTGTTTTGCCACGAAATTTACAAATTTTACTCTCATATTGTTTTCTTTTCTTTCATTAATTCTGGTACGAGGGGAGTCAGCCCATCACACCTACCATCCCACACTCTAGGTGAAAGAGAGCATACCTTCCACCCTCGAGCTAGTCAGGTAGAGTCATCCCGTGACTACTTTCATTCACTCATATGCCATAGCTTCTATTTATTTATATGCAATTTCCAGGCAATGGCATGACATAGTCGAGTGTCCCTCTACAGATATGCCGAAGCATTTATTCATAACTTTATTTTTTTAATATATGGGGTTTTCATCATTCAAAGTTTTATGCCACGACATTCAAGAATTCTCTTATAAATTTTTTTTAAGTTCCTCAAGCATTGAAAACATACAATCATGTATTCAAGGGTTTCAAAGAAGCAAGTCCTAGAGTTAGTTCTATCATCCTCAACAGTCATGTACATTCAATCCTAGCCATCAAGAATTCAGGCATCCCTAATTTATTCCATTAAACTAATTCTAACACTTACTAATGTCATGGCATATTTATTATACTAATACTATCCTGCAATTGTTTGGGAACCCTACCTCCCCCAAACTTGAGAGAAGCATTGTCCTCAATGCTTAAAAACTAAGGTAAAGTTAAACTACATGCTATGAAATACAATGCAATGCAAGGTACCTCGACTTCATGCTTGTGGTGGTACGACGATCGTGCGACGGGTGCACTTTCTCAGTTATGTGGGGCTGGAGTATTCTGAATCGGATGCTGGTGCAACAGGGGGAGTATTGGGGCCTTCTGGTACCATGATAAGCTGGGGTTCCTTACGCTTAGACACCTTCTTCAGTCAACGTCTACTCCTTCGTAAAGGAATTTGCTACAACATTTTGGGGTGTTCTTCCTCCATTGGCTCTGCAGGCTGTGGCATTTTGGGGTGTTCCTCCTCCAGTGGCTCAATAAGCTGTGGGGGTTCTGGTATAATTGCAAGCTGGAGCTCTTCTTCTCGATGTTCAGTTGGCAACACATTGTGAAATAGATCAGTTGGTTCTTCCTCATCTGCTGGCTGGTGAACCTCTTCAGTGGCAGGCTGGTGAGCATCTTCATATGCTTCGGCATTTTCAGATGTTTGTAAGAGCATGGCAGGGAATATTGGGATGTTGAAATTTATGTATGGGAGAATCACCATGAAAGCGTTGGTAAGAAACTCATCTTGTCGGTCAGCTGCTCGTGCTTCAGTGGGCTTAGTGACCTTTTCTAGGGCATCTGGTTTTGCCCTGGCATTTGGAGTTGCAGCAGCACGAAAAGTGTTCTCCTCTTTCTCTTATCCCTTGGCTTCCTTCAGTCCAAGTAACATAGGAATCTTGGTCTTTTTAAGACCAGTCATGTCAGGTAATATCTCATCAAATTGCTCTTTGGGCACCTTCTTCTTACGGTAGAGAGCCGTAATGAGATTTGGAAATACCAAAGCACTGGCAGGTCACTTCAAACAGGTATGAACTTGTTCCACAATGATTTTTCCTACGTCAATGGAATTCCCTACTAAAATAGAGTGCAACAAAATCATCATTTGTAATTAAATGGTGGTGTTGTGGGACGTAGGGAGAAGCTTGTGCTTCATGAAGTGATTCCACAATTTGGCTCTCAGTTGTAGCCTCTCTCGGTCTACCGTCATTCGGCTCACTTGCTGGCCATTCCACTGTATGTTGGAAAGACAAAGGTCTTCCAGAATGCCATGGTAAGTTTCATTGTCTGCCTCTTTTGTGAAACATGGTGTACTTCAAATGGACCTGACCATCGTGACTTCAATTTTCCAGGGAAGAGCTTAAGCCTCGAGTTAAACAAGAGCACCTGCTGGACAATATGAAAATGTAGTGGTAAAAGCATTCAATCATGCCACTTCTTGGTTTTTTCTTTGTAAAGCTTGGCATTTTCATATGTTTGTGCTCAAAACTCTTCTATTTTATTCAGATCGAGTAGCCTTTGCTCCCCAGCTAATTGTGCATCGAAGTTCAACTTCTTTATCGCCAGTATGCCTTATGTTCTAACTCCACAGGTAGGTGACATGCTTTTCCATATACCATCTTGAAAGATGACATTCCCAGAGGTGTTTTGAATGTCGTTCGATAAGCCTAGAGCGCTTCGTCCAGTTTCGGAGACCAGCCCATCTTTTTAGGGTTCACCATCTTCTCTAGGATTTGCTTGATTTCCTGATTGGACACTTTAGCTTGCCATTGGTTTGCAAGTGATATGTCATGGCAATCTTATGTTGCACTCAATATTTGTGCAATGCCTTGGCAATTAGCTTGTTATCAAAATGAGTGACCTCATCACTGATGATGGCTCTTGGTGCTCCAAATCGGGTAAAAATATTCTTGTGAAGGAATTTGAGCACAGTTTTAGAGTCATTACTCGATGTGGCAATCGCTTCAACCCACTTTGATACGTAGTCCACAACAAGCAAAATATATATAAGTCTCCAAAAGAAGATGGGAACAGTTCCATAAAATCAATGCCCCAAACGTCAAAGAGCTCTATCTCCAAAATATTTTGCAATGGTATTTCGTGTCGTCTGGAAATGTTCTAGTGTGTTGGCATCTATCACATGCTTTGTAAAACTCGTGAGCATCCTTAAACAGTGATGGCCAATAAAAACCTGATTGGAGGACCTTAGCAGCAGTCTTCGTACCTCCAAAATGCCCTCCACAGGGAGCTGTGTAGCAATGGTGTAGAATGTCTCGTTGCTCCTCTTTAGGGACACATCGTCGAATCATTTGATCGGCGCATTGTTTAAACAAATATGGCTCGTCCCAAAAATAGAACTTGGCATTATGTTGAAACTTCTTCTTACCCTGGTGTTCAATTCATAAAGAAAAATACCACTAACAAGAAAATTAACAAGGCCAACGTACCACGGGATTACCGTGGCATATAAAATTATCTCATCAGGGAATTCTTCTTGAATATGAAAAATGTCATGGCATTTTGAAATGTTCTCTTGCCTAGATAAATGATCTGCAACCTGATTCTTAGTACCTTTCCTATCTATTGCCTCTAAATCAAATTCTTGCAGTAGTAATATCCACCTAATGAGTCTAGGCTTGGCATCTTTCTTGTTCGGTAAGTATTTTATAACTGAGTGATCAGTGTGAACAATGACTTTAGTGCCTATCAAGTATGGCCTAATCTTATCAAATGCAAATACCACATCAAGTAATTCTTTCTCAAAGGTAGTATAGTTCAATTGTGTTTCATTCAAGGTACGGCTAGCATAATATATTAACATGGAAAATTTTACCTCTATGTTACCCAAGCACAGCTCCCACGGTAAAATCGCTTGCATCACATCTTAACTCGAATGGCGACGTCTAATCTGGGGGAACCACGATAGGTGCATAGATAAGTCTTCGTTTCAGCTCATTGAATATGCCATGGCCATTTTGATCGAACACGAATGATTGATTTTGTTGAAGCAGTATACATAAGGGCTTGGATATCATGGAGAAGTCCTTGATAAATCATTTATAAAACCCAACATGTCCAAGGAAACTCCTAATGCCCTTGACAGAAGTTGGTGGGGGTAGCTTCTCGATCACCTGGATTTTGGCTTTGTCCACTTCAATGCCCTTTTCAGAAATTTTATGGCATAGAACAATGCCTTCGGTTACCATGAAGTTACATTTTTTCCAATTTAGCACGAGATCGGCCCCTCGCATCGCTTGAGTACCTTTTCCAAATTACCGAGGCATTTTTGAAAGTCATCTCCAGAAACAGAGAAATCATCCATAAAAATTTCTAGAAAATCCTCAACCATGTCAGAAAATATGGCTTGCATGCAGCGCTGAAAAGTTGTTGGGGCATTACAGAGTCCAAAAGGCATTCTTCGAAAAGCATAAGTGCCATAGGGACACGTGAACATCGTATTCTCTTGGTCCTCTGGTGTGATGGAAATTTGATTATACCTTGAGTATCCATCCAAGAAATAGTAATATGCCTTGCCAACTAGTCGATCCAGCATTTGATCGATGAACGACAAAGGGAAGTGATCCTTCTTGGTGGCCTTGTTGAGTTTGTGGTAGTCCATACAGATTCGCCACCTGGTGACAATGCGTGTAGGTAGTAGCTCATTGTCTTCACTTGTCACCACGGTCGTGCCTCCCTTATTTGGCACACATTGGACAGGACTCGCCCAAGAACTATCAGAGATGGGGTAAATCACTCCAGCGTCAAAGCCACTTGAGAATTTCTTTCATTATAACTTGCTTCATTATTGGCTTTAATATTCGCTGCAGTTCTATGGATTTGCCATGGCATTCTTCCAGTAGGATTTTGTGCATGCAAATGGTTGGACTTATTCCCTTCAGATCTGCCATCGTCTATCCTAACGCTCTCTTATGTTGTGACAAAACACTTAGCAGACTACATTCTTGGTTATGAGTAAGGGCAGAGGAAATAATCACAGGTAAGTTTCATTACTACCCAAATAAGCATATTTAAGATGCTGTGGCAAATTCTTTAGCTCTAGGGTAGGTGCATGCTGTAATGAGAGCTTAGGAGGAACAAACTCATCAAAATTAAAAGGTTCAAAATGCGTACCAGGGCTAGCTATGAGGAAGCTAGAATGTTGCTTCTCGAAAGAAAAGTCATTAGGTTCTCCAACCTTTAAGTCTTCAGATAGCCTCTCATCAGTTTCTAGCTGAATGAAATTGTCAAGGAAAAATTGATCTGCTTCTTATGCTATTAATGTATCCACTTTGAAAATGCTCTGGAATTCTTCAGAATCATCCATGTATTTGAGAGATCGGAAGACATTCACAGTGATACATTGCTCAGCCACTCTCATGGTCAGCTCACCCTTCTCGCAGTCAATAAGAATACGACCGGTAGATAGAAAGGGTCTCCCTAAAATGATGTGTGTTATGGCATCGACCTCACAATCTAGAATCATAAAGTCTACTGTAAATATGAAATTGTCAACCCGCACAATGACATCTTTGATTCACCCTTCGGGATGAACATGTGAACGATCGACTATTTGCAAGATAACCGAGGTGGGTCTCACATTTCCTATTCCAAGCTTTATGAAAATTGACTTAGGCATCAAGTTCACGCTTGAGCCAAAGTCACATAGTGCATTTCCAACATATTTGTCTCATATCGAACATGGAATGATAAAACTGTCTGAATCATGTCTTTTTGGTGGTAGCTTGTTTAAGGAAGAGCAATATTCTTTTACCATAGCAATTGTTTTTTACTACTCAGCCTTTCTTTTCTTGGTAACAATATCCTTGAGGAATTTAGCATATGTCGCCATTTGTTCCACAGCTTCCAGAAAAGGAACATTAATTTGAAGTTGACTTAGAATGTCAACAAACTTCTTAAATTGAATGTCATCGTTATGCTTCTTCGGTCTTTGCGGGAAATGAGGTAGGGGTCTTACTTCTTGTTCTGATGTGGTGGGAACAGAGTTTGCCTTGGCATTTTTGTTTGTTTCCTTAGTTACTTTACTTGATGAACCCTCATCCTTATCCTCTTCCACTAGTGCGTCTTCTGGAAATTCTTGATTAACATGCACGGTTACAAGGGGTAAATTATCCTTCGATCTTCCCCCAAACTTGTCTTCGACATTGATTTGGGTACCACTCCGTAGAGTTAGTACACTGCATTGTTCTTTGCCATGAGGTTTTGTGACTTCAGTGTCACTCGGCAGATGTCCTGGTCGATGTTCTTGTAATGTCACGGCAATTTGACCAACCTGACCTTCCAAGGCCCTCAGAGATGAATTGTGGCTCTGAAGCAGGGCTCCTTGGTTTTTTATGGAAGTTACATAGTCTTGCAGCATGGTCTTTATAGTTTCTATGAACTCTTGCATTGTGGCTTCTAAAGAACTGGTGTTAGATGAAGATGGCCCTCTCTTGTGAGAATTATGCCATGTCATATTCATTTGAAAACCTTTGGAGTCATTGAAATTCTACTGCCGAACTGGTTGATTAGCTTTGCTGGTTCCTTGATTTCCCCACGAAAAGTTTGGATGTTGACGCCATCTAGGATTATATGTGTTAGAATAGGGGTTGTTATTTCCTCGATTGTAGTTGCCCACATAGTTGATGGATTCTTGATAGGTCGGGCACTCACTCTCATGGTGATTGCCATGGCATAATAAGCATGTTGAATTGGCTGCCTTTACTTCTCTCACCTCACTTGTCCTTTGCAAACTCTTCAGCATATTGGTTATAGCAGCAAGTTGGGTGAACACCGTATCCTTAGCATCTAGCTCGAATGCTCCATGTGATTTTCTCCCAAGTCCAAGCCTTGTAGAGAGAAATTAATAATCGTTGTTGGCAATCCTATCTAGAATGTCAAATGCCTCTGCATGTGATTTATAAAGTAATGTCCCATTTGCCGAGGCATCTAGCATCATCCTCTTGGGCGCATTAACTCCACTATAGAACATCACCACTTGCGTCCAATCTTGAAAGCCATGATTCGAACATTTGCGAAGCAATCCTTTATACCAATCCAATCATTCATACATTGATTCGTCATCAGTTTGATGAAAAGAATCGATGTCATTCCTCAGTTGGGTGTTCATGTTCAGAGGATTATATCGTAGCAAAATGTTTTTGCACAGATCAGTCTAAGACTCCATTGAACCCGCTGGAACACCACTCAACCAAGCCCTTGCTCGGTCACGTAGAGAATATGGAAATATCTTTAACTTCAATACATCTTCGTGCACTCCTTGTTGACGAAAAGAATGGGACACCTCTAAGAAGGTACGAATATGTTGTATGGCATCTTCATTTGGCATGCCCCCAAATTGCCCTATGGAATTCAGCATATTGAACATGACAGGTTTGAGCTCGAAATGGGCTGGCTGAATCTCTGGTGCTATAATTCTAGGATTTAAGTGATCACGAATGGCACGAGGTCTGGTTGCATTCCCAGCATTTAGATTTGCCTCAGCATTCTGATCTTCCTCATGACCAATGCCTTGATTTATGATTTGATACATATTTGCACGTTGAGTAAGTATTCTTTGCCTAAAAAACCTCTCGAGCTCAGGTTAAAATGGCTCTAATGGCTCGTTCGAATGTCTTCTGATCATACACCAAGAAAAACATGAAAAAGATAAGGAAAATAAAAGTAAAATTATCTAAAAATATATATATACAAGTAAAATACAAATGCTATGATAAAACAAATTAACTTCCAGTTGTCAATCCCTGGCAATGGCGTCAAAAACTTGTCTGTGTTTTGTGAGTATTATATATGGATGCGAAATTATGTGCAAGTATACACAATCGAACAAGTAATACAGTGATGAGTGAGTATCGTATCCACAGGGATTTGAGGAAATTGATAAGTTCAATCAAAGAACTTTACTCTTTCACCTAAGTAAAGTTAGTGATGGTATGCACATATGAACTCCCACCAAATAGGATTAGTTCGTGGTAGGGTTCGAATATATCAAGCACAAAGTAAGTAAATTCGTTTCTTACAACCCAAATGATAAATAATGAAAGCAAAGAGAAAAGGGAATGAGGAAAATCCTTTGATGTGTACTTCTGGAGCTTCCCTCGACCACCACGAACTGTCCCGTGAACTAGCTCCTCTCGAATACCTAGAATGCCACTCTCTCTAGCTTGTCAACAGAGGAATGCCACAGCAAATAGGATTGGTGGAGAACTTTTTCTCCGAACTTTTGGCTCTTGGCGGTGTGTGTAAAGTCTCTTTTCCATTGTGGCTTCATCCTCTATTTATAGGGGGAGATTTAACCTATGAATTTGTGTTAAAATTCCTAGGATACCCCAAATCATGCTTCATTCACGTGAGGGTGGGCAGAGCTGGCAGTGGTCCCCCTGGGAAGCTGGCAATGGTCCAGCCTGGGTGGCTGGCTGAGTACTCGATAGGATCATTAGCAGCAGGTAGAGGCCCGACAGGATCAGACGTAGTAGGGCATGTCTGGCACAGCAGCGCTGGTCCCCTCCAGGCAGGTGTCTCCTCACGCGTAGAGATCACGTGAAGATAGGGTCAGCTGGTTCTAAAAATATATTCTTTCATTTTGCTCGCTCTCGAAATGCCTATTGGTTCGGCATTTGCATTCTACTCAGCATTCTCCTTATGTCACGACATTTCCCTTTTTCTTTTCCTTGCTCCCAAATCTTGCACATCACCAAAGAAACACATTCCCCATAAAGAAGCATTGATTACAAAATAAAATGTCGCGTCAAATAGAATTCCACCACATGCAACTATATGCTCCTAAATGCATCTATATAATTCTAAATGGGCTCTTAGGCAGTCAATAACTTAAGTGAAAAGGTCCCAAATATGACATTTTTACGGAGTTATCAAAAGGGTAAGGAGAAAGCTTGAACAGAAAGGGATTTTCATTTAATCATTTTACTAAAGGTAATGAACTCTTATTCTTGTGTTTTCATATGATTACAAGTAATTGAGAGCTAGAATAAAAAATTTTTCAACTTTCATAATGTTGAAATGAATTAGGAAGAGCTGGAAATGTTCAAAACTCCATGGGAATAGAATTATGGGTTTTAGTATCGATATTGTTAGAACAGTATCAGTACCTTCGAGGCTTCTGGAAATCTGGGTGTAAAATGGTAAGAATGTATCGATACATCTTCTCAATATCAATACTAATGAATGGGTACCGATACTAGATCTGAAGGTATCAATACTCTAAATCTTTTTGGAAAGAACTAAAACTCCATTATATCATTGTGGTATTGGGACCTATCTCAATATCAATATTGGGTTACGTGTGGTGTCGATATCCCACATACAATTTTGATACTATTAGGCACGAAAGTTATGAAATTGTAAAGGTTAACACCAAGAAGTTAAGAAGATGTTTAATGTTGATAAATATTTAATTACTTAAAGATCATGGGAAGACGAGTATTATAAAGGAATGAATTGAATATAATCAAATTATTATGGGTGACTCGTATGGAAACCCCGAATATTAGAGTCTTTCAAACAAGAGCACCTAATCATATTTATTTCGGTGACTCGCACGAGAGAACATAATCATATTTATTTTGGGTGACTTGCACGAGAGTCTTGAAGGATTAGAGTGACTCGTACGAGAGCATTAATCATATTTATTTTGAGTGACTCGCATGAGAGCCCGAGGGATAGAACTGGAATCAATTATGAATTTTTAAAGGTATGAAAAAAATTTCTTTCATAAGAATATAATGATACATTCCCCAAGAGAATCTCATATGAAATTGTAAAATGTGGAAAAATTCTTATTTATTCTAATTAGTTTACATATATGAATTTCATTGAATAATTGTTCATTGTTGGGATCTTGTAGCTCACTCTTTAAATTATTTCCCCTTTCAGGTTCAAAGTAGTAGATTTCCTCTTGTAGGAGCATCATCTTCGTGGAATCTCATACACGCCTCTTAGTGTTTCCAAAAAAAGGCTTAAGGGTTACAGTTGTCCATGTAGTAGACTAAATTTATCAATTTCACGTTTATTGTCTTTCACATCAATTTTGTCCTCAAAATTATTTAATTGCGTCAATGAATACCTTTTACCTTGTTGACTAATAGAACCGTTAGTTTCTGCTGATGTGGACGCCAGTTTTTTTCATCTCAGATAATTTTACTGACTTATCAATCTGATGATGTGGCAATAACAAAAAAAAATATTTTTTAAGTAAACAATTACACGGTCTATAAATCTCAACCTAAAACTAATCCCCCTTCCTCCATCGTGATCATCCCCTTCCTTCATCGTCATCTCAGCATCATCAGTTTTACCTTCCTTACAAAAACTCGAAATCAATGTATTATACACAACTTTACCTTTTCATCTCATCCAAAAGCTCCACCCCTTTATCAGCAAAGTCGAATCTGCAATACCCACGAATCAAAATGCCAAAACTAAACTGATTAGGCATGCAACCTTTCTCAGGCATTTTATCTAACAATTCTCGAGCGTCATCCAAATGACCCAAATCACACAACCCACAAATCAAAAGATTGAAAGTATAAGTCTACGGAGAAACACCGACAACGACCATATCTTTATACAACTATAGCACACAATCGGAACATCTTTCTTTGATACAAGATCTAAAGAGAACATTGTATGAACAAATGGAAGGTAGGTTTTGCAGGAAGTTTGTTCTGATGGATTGGAACTGGGAAAAGGCTTTATCAAATAAACACGATTTATCTAAGAGATTGACAATGGAAATGAGGGAACGGAGGGGATTTTGTTGTGAATGAGAGGATAAGAGGAGGAGGTGAAGTTGATCGATTTCTAGGAGCATTTTGGAACGGATAAAGATATGAGCAATGGTGGGCACTGATGAAATAACAGAGGGGAAGTTTGGATCAAACTATTGATTGCTAAAGAAAGGGTGAGCCCACTTTTAAGATAGATAACCATTACTGCCTACTTCCTTGACCTTGTCCACATTCTCTCTCGTTAAGAATTTATAGCATTTTGAGCTGCTGATATGATGTATCGGTGCTCAATTGCTAACAGGAATCGTCGATTTGAACTGATGGAATTAAAGGGTTTCCGAATTCAAAAACAAGACACAAAAGAAGAAGAAGAAAAAACCATTCAAAATCCCTTACCTGCCTGGAGATAACGATCAAGGAAGGGGATGACCACGATGAAGGGGGATAAGTTTTAGGTTGAGCTTAGACCGTGTAATTGTTTACTTAAAAAATATTTTTTTATTTTCAGATTTGACACGTTAGTAAAATTATCTGATCAGTATAAACTAACAGTTTTGTTAGTTAATACAGTCAATGATATACATTGATGCATAATTTTGAGGGTAAAATTGATGTAAAAATATGAAAGGGATAAAATTAACAAATTTAATCTACTACAGGAGTAATTAGGATCATATAAACATTGTGGGGTCGAGCTTTGGAATTCTGTTTGTTGTATAAAACTTATGAATTTGATTATATCTATTTTGTTGAGTACTTGAGATAATAGACCTTCATTTCTTAAATGCTAGTTTTTATCAGTGCACGTTTATTACTTATTCTCTTATTTTATTTTTAATATATTTTGTGAAAACGGTCCATCATAAGGGTATTCAGGCTCAATACCCAAGTCATGTGATGTTGTTTACTCGTAAGGGTGTAGAGCGTTACAAATATATATATATATATATACTTCTGTATTGAAAAAAAAATCAATATTGATTAGTTATGCCTCCAATTTTTTTCTAATACCATTAGAAAAAGAAGTGAAGAAGAATCATCCATAAATTTACAGTCAATAGTTAAGTTAATAATTAATGGATCCAAATTATTTGTCTTGAATTTTGACTTTTATCACTGGGAATTCACATTTTCTTTGTCAATAAAAAAAGTTTTTAGATATTGTGTGTCTTGATGTATTATAACCAAATGAAGGTGTGGATATGATCTAAAAAAAAGGATACACTCATTTTTTTTGTAGCCTTTTGGCGACATGGCCAAGCGGTAAGGTGGGGGACTGCAAATCCCTTATTCCCCAGTTCAAATTCGGGTGTTATCTAATCGATAATCAATAAAAAAAACTCAAAATCCTAACAACTCCTAATGTCCAGGATTCAAGAAAAAACTGAAGTAGTGTGAGGGAATCAATAAACCTTGGTATGGAAAACCCCTCTCCCGAGGGGCTACTAGGGGAATACTGAATTATATTGGATAACGGGAGTGTCTAATTAACTAATGAATGGTTGTATTGTAGAAGGGTTTCATTTATGTTCGATTCAGAGAAGCCGGATGTTACACAATATTCTACTAAATAGGTATCCTTGGCATCTAAGTCTTGAAAAAAATAGATAAGATTTGATCTTGGCCCCATCGAATCTAAAAAATTTTAGTTTTTTGAACATACAAAGATAAAGAGGCCATTACAATTGCCAGAAATACTAGGCCTACTAAAGGCACAAAAAAAGAGGGAAACATGCTGAATGTTTTCATAAAATGGATACCTCAATTTAATATTTGTACATGTTTTATTGTTAGTTGGAAATAAATCTTATAATGATTATATTATAATTCGTTTATTATACTAAATACTAAGTATTTCTAAGCGAGTCTAGATATCTAATAAGTGCAAGGAATGTAGAATTAAATAAAAGGATTTGCCCATTTTTCTAAATCAAATAAAATAGGCATATAATAAGATAATTCACTTTCTTGGTTATCTTACTTTATTCTTCGTTTCTTATTATTCTATTTTTCTTGTCTTCTAATTTTAATTTCTAAATTTTATTTTTGAATTTAATAAAGAAAGAGTTTATTACAAATTGTCGAAAGATTTGATTCGTTAGAATCCGATCCAAGAACAGGGATTTTTAGTAAAAATAGATTTTTGGGAGATATAGAAAGATGCAAAAATCTATATTTATATTCTATTTTTTCTATTTTTGAAAAATATATACATACGCAAGCAATAGGGGAAGATAAAATTCGTTTTATTTGTCTTGCCAAATTCGAATTTCATGTCACAGAATGAAAAATTAGCTTTTTATCTTGTTGATAGAGGTTTACTCGTTAGTAATATAGGATAATAATAATTATCCACATAATTTTTTTTGATATATATATACTTCTTTATTTACCTCTTATACATATAATTTTTAATATAAAAATAAAGAAGTATATCATATATTTATTATGTATAATATACATAACTATAAAATACCAAACATATGTTGAATACTATATAATATATAATAGATGCAAATAAAACATAATAGACCAAATTATACAAAATAAATGTGATAATTGCAAATAAAAAATAAAGGAATGAAATAAAATAAAATAAAATAAAATAAAAATTTAAAATTGTAAGGTTGAAATAATAAATTTGAAAATGAAATGTGAGATTAAATTATAATGAAAATAAAAGTGAAGGCACAAATTAAATAAACAGAAAGAATAAAGGATGAAATTAAAATTAAATTATGCGTAAATTAAAAGGGGCTAAATTGAAAATAAAAAGGCACTAAAACCGCTAATGTAATTAACTCAAAAGAATCTAAAAAGTGTGAATCCTTCCTAATAAGAGTTACCACGCGAATCTTTTAAAATGGGTTGGGTCTGATCCGATTTACATGTATATAAGTTAACTTTTTATATTTATTTTCTCAAGAAAATAAGAACGCCAGTTCTCTCTTTCTCTCTCCATCTTTCAAAACAAACCTACAATCTAGGGGAAACCTGTGCATTCTCGACTGTCATTGATCAACGTTAGCCACTTCTTGTGAACGATGGACAAATGAGAGAACTACATTTTCTAATATCTTTTCACATTCTGAATACATATTTGATCTTAATTTTTTTTTCAAAATCCAACCCAAGCGGTCTAGATCTAAAGAAGATTTTTAAAATCCTACATTTGAAAAAACATGGTTCTCCACTATCAGAGTGCAAGGATTCCACAAATGAGTATTCCTTCCCTTTTCTTGAGAATATTTCTTCAATGTTTTTGGTGAATATCTCTCATAAATATCTCGTTTTTGCTCTTTTGTCTTATTTTTTCCATTTTTTGTTTCGTAATCCCTTCATTTTTTGTCATAAGGATCCTTTTTTCCTTAATTTTTATTGGCCTTTAAAGCCACGAACGGTGTCCAAACGAGTAAGAATCGACCTCCGATGAAAATACATATGCTAAAGAACACCTAAAACAGTCGCTGGTTGTGGTCCTCGATGTTAATGTGGCAAAGATACTAGGATATACCTGCACACATTGACAGATATGATGAAGAGGGGGCAATTTTATCCAAATATCACTAAAAAAAATGTATCATTTTAGCACCCTTTTATCGAATATGTATCAAACTAGTACTTTTTTGACAAACTAAAATGAGTGAACATTTTAAAAAACGAGACTTGTTGATGTGGCTGAAAGACACGTCATACAGGGCAAGCTTTACCAGGTTTTTGCTATAGTACACGTGGAAGGCATGTCCTAAAGGGGGAGCCTTTAAAAGTTGTTTTCCTAAAATGAGCCTTTCTATTTAAAACCATTTTTGGTTTATGGTTAGAGTTTGGAACAACGTTTTTAGGTTAAAATAGTTTAGGGTTAGGTTGAAAATAGAAATATTAATCACAAGAACTAAACCCTAAACTAAGAATAATTAACCCTAAACATTGTAATGAACCCTTAATTCTAGATGTTAAACCTTGTAAATTGTAAATTAACCCTAAAAATTTCAACCCTAAAATGTAATCATTCAACACTAAAATGAAAATCCTAATTTATAAACCAAAATATATACCTAAATCATTGAATATAAACCCTAATTAAAATAAAATATATAAAATCATCAATATTTATATGATAAAATATAAAATAAAAATACATAAAATAGAAGGAAAGAAAATACAAGAAAAGAAAATCACATAAATTCAAATATCAAAAAATACAATTACGTAATTAGTGGTCAAAGGTTAAGTGATGATAAAAGAGATGTATACTTTTTCCTATTGTGACTTAGGTTTCTACAATGCACACATCTTTTAGGTTGTTGTGACTTTCCTCGAATATCATATCAAAATGAATTAGAGTGGATTTTGGACGACTTAACTCCCTTAATAACAACGAATTTAGTATAATTTTAAGCCAAGTCTGAATCTAATTTGGGTCTTTTTCATTACTTATAGGGGAACTCAAATTCATATACCTTGAATACTAGCAAAAACTGATATATGAGAGAAACATAATTGTTATAGTTCAAATGGGAATGTTAGCAAGCTGTTATGAAATGGGAGCATGGATACTTGAAAAGATTCACAATCACACAATCTTTCTTGTAGACAAACTCTGGAAGAGTTAGATTCAATCCATTGAAGAGGTTGTGACATTTCTATCAAATGAAATAATTCATGGGTGCGAAAAATTTTGTTACCAACATTCCATTTGATACTATAACTTTTTTCTATAGATCTGTCACTAATCTTGGGTGATAAACATGGCCGCTTTGCATCCAAGTAAGAACTTGTCCCTTGAGCTTCGTAAAAAGCTTATCCAAACAAAAATATGTCATTTTAACTAAACCAGTTAAAGGTAAATGACGTGCCCCTTTAAAATTGAATTGATAGCCTTAACCAAGTTGGTTGTCATATGACCATATCAATATCTGTCATCGTATGTATTTGTTCACATTTATTTGTTAATGGATCTGAGGTAATTGTATCCTTACTTATTTTCTCCTTGCAACTTTTCAAGCATAAACTCAAATCTTTGAGATAAGAGTTTTTAACCTAAGCCATATGTACTAGTTAGTGTGAACTAGAAATAAATAATGAAAATGATTGAGAAATTAAATTGAAAAAAGTAACATACCCACGTATAAGTAATTGATGTTCTTCATTTTTCTTAAATTTTTCATGGTAGTTTGCAGTAATATGTCGGATACAATAACTATTTTGGACATGTGGGGGTTTCCAAATTATACCCAAAAAGTCAATTATTGCTTTTATCCTAGCTTCACAGTCTGAAATGATGTATATACCATCCCCGTGACAACATGTAAGAGTAATTTTTTTTTACGAAAAAGCCCAAGACTCTATATACTCTCCTTCAACAAGGGCAAAAGCAACAGGAAGGATGTTGTAGTTACCATCTTAACAATTGTCAATAATAAAATTTGCTTGTATTTTCCATACAAGAATGTACCACCAATTTGGACCACCAGTTTGATGTATTTCACGTCATTAATGCACTATGGGTAAGTCCAAAAAATGATAGAATTGGTATTGATCTCAAACCACTCGGTCATTCTTATATGTATGGCGAGTTTCAAACTCAAGTATTGTCCCATGATTGAGTATTTTCATTACGTTAAACCAATTAGGTAGCTCGTTGTAAGAAGAATCCCACTCACCGTGAAATTTTATAATGCCATTATGTTTTGTCTTCCATATTTTTCTATAGGAGACAATGTACCCATATTGTGATTGTATAGTAGAAATCAACACTGCAATAGCTATGTGAGAGCTTGCTTTGACCATAGGCATAATGACTTGGAAAATAATGTTAAAATCCAAGTTTGGATGGTCTTGGTTGATCCCCTTGCAAAACATGTATGAGGATTGTTGTATCTTATTAATTCTCATATATTGTTCTTCCTTTCCTTCTTTTATACATGAACCATCTAGTTGCATCCGTTATCACGTTGGATACAGTGGTAAACATACTTTTTGTTGGAGGATCCATTGACTATATACTGAACTGAATTACGAATATTGTAATTCTTAATTGTAATCACTGCTTCGTCTTTGGATGTGAACTTCATTGAAATATATAACTCACCATCACTGACTGCTGAGTTAAATCCATAGTGTCTAACATTAGGCATATCAAAAAATTTTGGCTCGTACATTGCGTCAAAGTCAACTTCACATATGTGTCGGAAGTTCAGTTCTTTCCATATTTATGGGAACTTCATCCGTTCCATCATCAGAGTCCATGTTAAATTATGGTGATTCAAGTTCAACGAATAATCCAATATCAGCACCATTCACACCTGGCTAACGAAGCGATTCTTCTGGTGAAAATGAATAATCCTTTGTCAATCCGATGTTTAGGACGAACAAGTTGGTAAATGAATACCTTCCCCTTAACCCCTTGAACTTGAAGGCATAGTTTCATATGGGTTTTGAACAGACTGTTATGTTGAAGGCATATCGATATTGAGGTCCAAAAAGTTGGCAGATGAATGCCTTCCCCTTGAGCTTGAAGGTATAGTGTCATATGGGTTTTAAACATATTGTTGTGTCGATGGCATTTCCATATTGAGGTCAAATAAATTGGTAAATGAATGTCTTCCCCTTTAACTGGAAGGGATGTTTGCTATATAGATTATCCGTGGAGCCACCTCGGTAGAGACCGTAAGTAATTGTTGATAAATGCCTCTCCATTGAACTTGATGGCATGCCACCACGAGGTGAATTTGCCACTAATGATGTGAAAACATTGCAGATTATTTGAGTTGGGTTGTCAACTTAATCAACTTGATGACTCAACCCATAGTGAGAGCATAACGACATACCACGAACCACATACACTTAAGCAAATATGTCATATATCTTTGTAATAGTTTTTAAATTTTTATTTTGAGCATCAACCATCATAGTAACATCATCATCGCTGGAGATATCAAATGATGTATATGTTAATGGAAAAAGTTTAGAAGGAAATATGTATTGAATTGAAGATAATCTTCTAGTACTTCCAACATGAAAGTTTAAGATTTTTTTGTGATTAACGCCTCAAGAGTGATGTTTCTCTTGAAGGATAAGAGGATATAATGCTCTGATTCGAAAACAACTCCCACTTCAGATTAGTCCATCATAATAAACAACAGTAGAAATACGACCCATTATTTGAGAGATGTGAGCGAGAGTTTGGGAATTAAAATAAATAGAAAAACAGATGATGTTCCCATTCGGGAAACTATTCATCATGGATATCACAATATTTTTTGTTTTTGATGACCACCTATTTAATATAAAAATATCTTTTAATTCATCATGGATATCACAATATTTTTGTTTTTGATGACCACCTATTTAATATAAAAATATATTTTACTTTATTGTATGGTCAAAAAAATTATTTATAAATAAATTCAGTATTGAAATTACCTGGGTAATAATAGGAATACAAATGGCTCCTTCACAATCGGAGATAAGAAAGACATGTGATACCACACCCAAGATTAGAGAAGAAGGAGATAGTCGCCAATACCATTTTTAGTATAATTAGTAACTCGACACATTTCTCTAACCAGATATCCCAACACTGCGAAGCCCCAACTGAACTTGTCGGCTACTTCAAAAACAATGAGGTGATGTAACCACATACAATGCACTTGATTGCGAAATTTTTTGGGCATCAAGATATTTCATATGATTAATAAAATATATGCCCGTGCAAAAGTTTTGCCTCATCCTTGGAACAATTTTCGTTCAACTCTTCAAAAGTGGCTTACAGCGACGATAGCATTATTCGACCACCATTGAACAAAATCAGAGAATTTTCTAGATATTCCATGTGCAAAGAATGCCAATCACCGTCTGCCACACTATAAACAACAATTCCATATACCGGAAGTCCTAAATGCAATGAAATATCCTCAAGGGTAATGACGCACTCCCCACATGGAAGATGGAATGTGTGTGTCTCTAGTCTCCACCTCTCGATTAGTGCAGAAATAAAGACAGGTTCAAGTTTACATCCTTCAATAATTTTTTCTATGTAACCAAATCCAGCATTAGATAGATACCTCCATATACGACACAATGTGCTCATCTTATTGTTACAAATAAATACTTCTAATATACGATCATTTCCTAATTCATAAAAATTGTACGAATTAAAATTTGAAATAATATTGAATAAAATATTGAAATGATTAAAATATTAAAAAAATTAAATTAACATAAATTAATATTTTTATCATATTGGAAAAATGAGTCGAAATATGGTTTGCATCCAATCACATCATGCCTTCCATTCTACATCATGCCTTTAGAAAGTTTTTCCTACGATGATTTGAATCAACTTGAAAGAAATTATAAAGAGAAATGTGAGATTATGATAATTTTTGGTGTGATTAGTTGATGGGAGGGGAGGGGTTTATATAGGGGGTGGGGGAGGAGTTTAAGCGGGTAAGTTGGACAAGAAGGCTGGGTGGGAACAGTTAGCGGGAAGGGAAGATGTGGTTCTCGAAACACATCTTCCAACTGGCAGTCAAGACCCCAAGAAGGCTCACCCTCGAGGGTGCACCGTCCAGTTGGCGTTCCACCTCAACGTAAACTCAGGAAAAGGTTATCCTGTAGGACACGCCTTTCAACCATATCAACAAGGCTCATTTTGTAAAACATATCTCTATATTATTTTGTTAAAAAGAGTATTAGTATGTTACATATTAAAAAAAAGGGTGTTAGAATGATTCTTTTTATTTTTTTGGCGATATTTGGTTAAAATTTTCGAAGAGGAGACTAGTAATCCTCGAGTATCATGGTTGGGAGTATCGTCTGTTAAAGCGGAAAATAATTCAATTAGGGTAAATATTTTAAAAGTTTAGGTTAATGTTGGGCCTCAAATCTTTGGACTTGTGTAATTGGGTAAGTGATGACTGAGTAGGCGAATGAGTAATGGGTTTTAGGTTGACTGTTGGATTGTTAGGTGATGGTTAACAGGTCTGGAATGTAATTAGGTTGGTTAGATTTTGTATTGGTCAGACAAAAAAGTTCGTCAGTAATTGTTCATTTCTACTCATTATTGTGAAACAAGAGTAGAGTAAAGACCTAAAGGTAACGATTTTTGTCAATTTATTCTGTAACACCCTGAATTTTAAAATCTAAATTGGACTAGTCAAATATAATTTTCTCGATTAATTTTTTATTTTAATCAATATTAAATATTTTTGAAGTTTAAAAAGTATTTAATAGATTATTTTATGAAATCTAAATTTTTGAATATGATATCAAACAATTGTACAAACTATTCTGTATACAGTATATCGTGAAGAATTTTGATATTGAATGACTATTTCAAAAATAATTTCGAATATTGAGTCTAGTTTTAAAGATACTTATTATTAAAACCATGTGTGTACTCGATTTATTATATGTGTGTGTTTACAAAGTACCATATATCGTGTGTCTCATAATTATTTTGGTAAATATGGAATTGTAAATTCAAGGTGAATTATTTTATGTATGTATACGTGTTTAATTGGTTTTATGGGTTTAAGATATTTTATATACGTATGTGATCAGTTAAAATCAGAAAGTTTAAAATAATAAAATATTATTTTTTAGTATTAGATGTCTATAGTCCATATATCCACGTATGTGAGGCCTGGTGTCCTAAAAGTTTGAGAAATTTTCTAGAAGTGTAGAACCATTTTGGATTGAATTTAGGGTATAGGGTTTAGAAACCCTAAACCATTAACAAATCACCACCCCAACCTAGTTCATCTCTGGTTCACTGGAACAGTGATCGGTGAGAGTGGCCATCGGTTCAATAGCTCTAACTTGAGTCCACTGTCTACTGTGCACCAGCCTTTAACCCAGCTTAGCCCATTGGGAGCCCAACAAGAGACTAGCCAAAGACCGTCCACTTTACGCGGTAATGATTATCTATGAGAACCACACTTCTACATGCGCAACTGAGCAAACAACCAGCACTCCCAAAACCAAGGAAATCAAAGCAAATATGGGACACAAAAGAGAGAAGTCCAACATAATTCGATTTAGGATTCATGCATTTTTATTGATTTAAGGGTAATTGCCATCCTAGTCCCTCTTCTTCTTAAACATGATTCAATTTAGTCCTACATAACTTATTTAGATGTTTAAATGTGATTTTAATCTCAATAGTTTCAATTTGCTCAATTTAGCCCTTAGAATTTATTAATTGGATATTAATAAATTATTTTATTATTGATGGAAATTATTTGAGGCCTTGTTCGTGTTGTAGATAGCTAATGTTCATGAGAAAAGTCCAGAAGGTTGATATTAAAGTCGATAAGCACGAATCCAAGAAGTTAAGGTTAATACATCTCGAACTTTGAAGTGTTTGATGACTTTCATAAGTGTGAAGCTATGTTGGTCTAATATGATTGCATGAATTGGTACTTGAGTAAAAGATAGTGGATTGATGTGTTAGCATGAATATGATATTCGTGCTAATAGACAGTAAATTACTAAAATACTTATGACTAATAAAATTTGGATTAAAGCCTAAAAATTAGATGGATATTTTTTAAGGTTCGCATGTATAGTAATTAAACATCTCGTCCTTGATTTGTACATGTCTAGTGTGCCCTCGAGTGAAGGGAAAAAGACTAAATTGTCATATGAGCTGAAATAATTAAAATATTCTTGAAATGTTTAAAACAACTTTAGAATAATGGAAATATTGAATTGGCTTTAAATATAATATGTAGTATATACTCATAAAAGTGAAAATTACTAAAATGCCCTATAAAAGGAATGTTACAAGAATACTCTTGACATACCTAATAGAATCTTAAAGACATCAAAGTTGAGTTGAGTTTAATATCGATATTCAAAGCGTATCAATATTCAAGAAGTCGATACTGATACTCGGGTGTGAGTATCGATATCCATTGGCAATTGAAAACATTGAAATGAGGTATAACATTGATACTCATAGTGAGTATTCGCACTCAATGATTATGTACTGATACTTGAGTGAGAATATCATTACCTGTAAAGATATTAATTTCATCAATTTAATTTGATACTGATACTCAGAAAGAGTATCAATAACCCCAAACATAATATCACTACTCGGGTTTAAGTATCAATACTAATTATGAAATTCACCTAAACTACGGAATGAGTAAGGCTTTAGATAAGAGGCCTAATAGTAATTGTGAATGATTAATAAGCTTTATTGGTAATGTGAACTTGATAATATATGTGTGATAAGTATAAGAATATTATGATATGAGATTCCATAAGCATTTCTTTGACACTCAGCAAATGATGAGGACACTCGAGTTATTTGTCTACAATGAACATTTTCTTTATGTGAGGAATATCTGAATATCCAAAATTGTTGTGATGAGGCACTTGAAATGCTAGCTGGATGTTACTCTGATGCTAAGGTTATCTAAACTTATCCGTATACTCTAGAGGTGTAGCTAGTCGAGTGTATGTTAATGATGTTGTGTGACCTAGATCTCTCCTAATGTTCTTGGCATATATAAAGTCAATGGATGTGTAATCATGATGCCATGTGACCCAGATCTTATCCAAAATATCCAAAATACCGATGTTGGGCTAGAAGGATATGAGGTACCCTGGCTATGTGACATCATGCTAGTAGCATATGCCTATAAGCATGTATATGGATGTATAGTTCAAGTTATGTGACACTAAACTTCATCCTTGATATTAACTTGTGTATATATGAACTTGTGCTATGAATGACACTTGATGTTGCGGGATACCATGTATCATTGTTGGTTTTAGTACTTGAGACTATATTAGTTCAGGTACTATAGATTAATATTAATAGATAAATGATAACATTCTTGAATAGATCACTGACAAATGTTAATAAACATGTTCATAAAATAAGGATGTATGGCATATGGTATCTCATAGGCTAGAGGAAATATTTTAAGCCTTGTTGACTAGCTAGGGAAGACTTATATTATGTCCAATGCCCTTATGTTCATATTTGATAGGCATGCTTACGTCTATTAACCTCATGAAATATAGTAAAATGTGTGTACCTCGGAGCTTTGTTGGCTTAGGGTTGTGATTGTTTCTATGAGCATGTTATATAGGTTTCATGAATCATGATGGGACAACAACTAGGGATGGGCATGGGATCCAAACCTGATGGGTTCTGACCCGACCCAACCCGATCGGGTTGGTTTATTTTTAAAAAAAATTAGGATTCGGGTTGGGTTTTTTAAAGGTGATGTTTGGGTCGGGTCAGATTCGGGTTTAGGGTGAAAAATACCGGATCCGACTCGACCCGAAAAAATATAATTTTACCTTATATATTTATAAATAATTACAATAATACCTCTCTCTATATATTAAATTTTTTAATTAAATCACTGTTTTTATTGAATAAAAATATTTTTTATTATTTTAGGTCGGGTTGAATCGGGTTTGGATTTTATCTCAAAAAGTCGGGTTAACTTCGGGTCAGGTTGGCTAAACCCGACCCATGCTCATCCCTAACAACAACGATATCATTAAAAGAGTCACAGCTGGAGTCAAAAAATTAATGATGATGACTTAGTAGACATGTAGATGTTATAGTTGATATTTGGATCAAGTTGTAATATTTTATTTATGTATTTATGTAACACATTTTCAAACAAGGAGTTATATATTTTTTAAAATGTACGCTTTTCAGATTTGATTAATTATTTAAAAATATTGAGTAAATGGTTTTTTAAAAAAAAGAAAAGTAAATAACATAAATCACTTTAGTGATTCTGTGTGACACTTGAATCCTTTGGATTAGGATATTGTATACATTTCACATTACTATTCTTATGGAAATTTATCTAGTTTACCATCTAATGAGAAGATATGGTCTGAAAATTATTCATGTACTCTACCATTACTTCAAAGAAATGAGACTTGAATTGATTCACTCCACCACAACTTTGGAGAGAAGATAAAAGACCTTGTATGTGATATATCATAACTATAGAGAGATAAGACTAGAATTAATTCACTCTATCAAATTCCAGAGAGATATGACTAAACTTTTTACGTCTATTCTACCATAATTTTTGAGAGATAATACTCGAATGAATCTGTTACCACAACTTTGAAGAGTTATGATCTAAAAAATTTTATGCCTTCTCACTCTACGACAATTTCGGAAAGATACGACTGATTCAACTCTACCACAACTTTGGAGAGATAAGACTTGAAATGGTCCAATCTACCAAAATTTTAGAGAGATCATATCCCTGGGTTTAGGTAGTAATAACTGTCTAAAAGAGTCATTATAGGGCCTTTTACACTTAGGTTTAGCTTGAACTTTAGCAACATTAAGATCATTTTAAGTTTATTTTATCACATTTTGCTTAAATTGCATGTTAGGGGTGAATTTGTATCCTTTAGGTTGAATTTGATGTTTTTGTTGTAAACTGTTAATCAGCTGCTATGATAATTCCTGATACTACAGATGTCGTTGGGAGCCAATGCAACAAAAAATTATTGAGTTGATTCTACATAAACTAACGACTCACCAAGCGTTTATGGAATTTTCTAGAATCTGAAAGCTATCTATTCCAACTGTAAAATGGCTAAAAAATAAAGAAAAATCATATTTTTTTTATTGAATTCGACTCAATAAGTTGTTTATATCATTTTTAAAAATGACGAAGACAATGGAGAAAATATTTTTAAATTAAGTTAATCATAAAATATATTTAATAAGTTAATATAAAAATATTTTTTTATAGTTAATATATATAAAAATATTATGAATTTAAGTATTTATACTCTAAAATAAAAAATATATACATTATGTTAGTCCAAGCATTGGTCGTGACATTAGTGATACGTGACATCATTCGATTAGAGAATTAAATTTATTTAATTTATTAAAAATATGACAAAATTGAAAGAATATGTAAATAATAGATACAAAATGTGTGATTATACGAAAATATTTAACTACCATGTCGCCTAATCTGTTAATGGTACTTAACCAGTGATGACCACATCTTAATTAAATAAAAACAAAAATGAACATATATTATATTTTTTGAAATCAATAAATATAAGTAGACAAAACACAAACATAAGTGATCAATTGTATAGTTATTCTAAGAAAATATTGAATGATTTACTTTACGGGAATTTTTCCATGATACAAATAAGAAAACAAGTAACGTGACGTGAATTTTCCCTGAAGAATGCATGTGTTTATACAACTGCTCCCTTTGGAAAAATGCACTTATGCAAAAGTATACATCATTTTACATGTCTCAGGCACACCGTGAATATTATTTATGCTCGTCCCTCTTACGTATTAAATGCAACATCGGCTTGTCTTGACCAAAAAGAATGGCAGCTTTGTTAGAACATTGCCCCGACTCTCTCTCTCTCTCTCTCTCTCTCTCTCTATATATATATATATATATATATATATATATATATATATATTTGCATTACACTTCTAAAAGGATATTAGAGCAGTTGCAATGTCTCGTATGGCTAGTATATATAATATACACCAAACAATCCAGAAAGCAATGATCAATGGCTGTTGTTCAATGTCACACAATGAAGTTTGTACCAATCAATCTGAGTTAATTCTGTAGTTATTGGTTCATTGCTGTTGCACACATCACTGATCTTATAAGATAATTGTTATATTTCAACCATGTGGCCCCACATTGATTTGTTGCCTTCTAGCCCATCCACAACTTCAACACCCAATCCTTACCCCCAGAGGTAACTTTCTTACCATCTGGACTCCAATCAACGGCAAAAATCTGTCCGAATGAGAATGAAGATCAGCCACAAGTACATCAGCAAACCAATATCAATGATTCTTTGACTTCGCTATTACTAGTAGCATGGAGAGCTTACCTCATCTGCATGGCCCGGAAGGTCTTGTTTCAACATTTTTGTTCGAATATCCCAAACCTTATAACAAGAATACCAAGCTTGTTAAAAAAACATTAGAGCATTCAACTAAAGAATCAGGACTTTTAGGGGAGTACCAAAGACGGGGGTTGGCAGGCACAAGGGGAAGGAATCTAAGGGAGAATTTGGCAGGAAGGACAGATACGTAGCAGAGGCCGAACAAGAGAAGGATAATGATACAATGAGGCCATGGCAGAACCATAACACTTAACTGAGTCAGAAAGTACAAACAAAATCTAACTTCAATTTGATTCATTTTTACAGCACATCGAAACTAGAGTATATGTGTGTTTATAAAAGAATGCCCAATGATTAGTCTCGACAATTCCTCAGGATCTTTGAATACTGAATAAGGGGGAAGAAGATAAAAAGTTCCTATGACTGACCTTCAAGGTGGAGTCTTTGCTTCCACTTAAAAGAAGCCTACTATCTGCAGACCAACTGAAGGGCAAAATGCAAGATAATTATTAATCCTAAGAAACAACAGAAAACTGACATGGAAATAAACTATAGAAATAGCTCAAACCTTATTTGATATACAGGCCTAACATGACCTCGGAATGCAGCAACAAATTCTCCGGTAGCTCCATTCCATAGCTTGACCGACTTATCAAATGATGAACTAGCCACCCATAACCCATCAGGTGAGAAATAAACATGGTTTACAAGCTGCAAATGACAAACAAAACATATAACTAAGTTAATTTTAAGAATGAGGAAACCAACAACTGGGATTGCAATCATACAGAGTTGCAGCAGTATACATTGTACCAGTTGATGACCAGTCTCTCAGGGGCATTGCCTTTCATTTTGTTGTACCTTTCTAGAGCAACCTAAATTATACAAGGAAATTTAATTACTTTTCTACAGAAGAGAGGCAGAGTAGGAACCTTGAATATATCCATGGAAAAGAATGGAAAACTGTTGTTGTATGGAGATATAGAGCAGCAGCAGACTTAAAAAGATGTGTTTCATTGATAGAAGAAATGATAGCACTACCTTCTTCATTTCTTCTGGAGACGAATATTGTTTACCAGTATGATCAAAAGCTCCAGTGCGAAGAACATATTCTGTGCTCAGTGCAAGTGAGTTAACCCAATGCCCATGACCCTAAAACAAGTAGCATAAACAAATGAATGTCTGTAATATAAAAATTCAGAGCATATACAGTAACAAATGATGCATAAACATGCAACAGAGCCGTTTAATGTGTACACACAATGACAAAGAGATTTTCTAGAAAATGCAATCACCTTCAATTCACGAATCAGCTTCCCTTGTGAAGTTTCCCATACTTTGATAGTACAATCCTGGGATCTTCAGCCAGTTTGGCAAAAGGAGATCATTAGTACTAAGCAGTTAAAGTTTAAAAACAAACTGTTAATAGAAGAGATGACGAGTACAAAGTGCTTATTATTTCTCTGTCATTTCTAAGGAAAATAGAGCCTGCACTTTCATGGAACAGTGTGATATGACAATAAAAAATTTGATCAGAATCAGAGAAACAGAACAAAATTGTACCCTGTATATATGACTCCATCTCCACCCCATTTCACACAAGTTACAGCAAGCATGTGGCCACTGAGACAAATAACACATTTCTTTAAGGAAATATCCCATATGCGGGCATCACCATCTTTGCTAGCAATTACAAGTCGACGGCATGGAGCATTTAGATGGACAGGTTCCCATGAGATACCGGTGATCCATTTCTTGTGGCCCTATAACAGAATCCAAGTATATGAAGAAGGCAATTGACTGAAAAGTATACATTGCTTTTTACCAATAAATGAGACAGTTTCAGTTTAAAAGAGGCCGAGAAACTATGCTGAATTATTAAAAATAATTATTCAAGAATAAAGGCTTTACAGTCAGCGGATTGCTGGTAGGCTTTCCTGTTTGTGGGTCTCAACATAGTAGTTCTCCAGCCTTGCTTCCACTGACAAGATGTTTCCCATCAGGTGACCATGCGATACAAAGAACCCAATTTTTGTGTCCTGGAAAATATCAGAAGACAAATGATTCACATAAAAGAAAAAGCAATGGATGCAAAGAATTACAATAGCATGAATTAAATGTGTCATTGCCTCTCTTTTCTCTCAGTCCATTTGTATGCTTAAATACTTGTATGCTGATCAAACAGTTTCTCAGTCAAACTGCTCAAGAAAACAGCAAGTATACAAATTTTCTAACCTGTGCATGTAAACATTGGCGTCTGAGTATTTAGGTCCCACAGTCGGACATTGGTATCCCCTGAGCCACTTTCCAGCTGTCTTCCATCAGGACTAAAGGCAACAGAAAGTACTGCTTCAGTATGACCTATTGTGACAAAACAACAATAAAGATTTAGGATAAACAATCCAATTGTTCTGAAGGGATGCTAGTAAACATTTTACACCTAATTGATCGATATAAAGAAAAAAAATATGAATATATTAATGTAAGGTTTTTTTTTTTGACAGTATAATTAGCTGAGCCTGAACCTGAAAAAAATTAATTCCTTTAAAATGTTTAAAAATATCATCACATCAAAAGACCATGCAAGATGCAACATGCAATTTGTTTCTTTCATGAAGAATGGCGAATGAAGTAATGAATTCAACATTAACGCAGTTAAGGTTTTTATACTAAAAATAGATCAATTCCATACTAACAATTGTAGCTGAACACCGATTAATTGGACAAATCCTGAAAACTGCCTGAGATTGATAAACTATGGATAGTGTTTTCTCCATGGAAACTGAAAATTTGTTGATCCAAATTAATCAGCCAATAAAAGGTAAAGCATATTGAGAAATGTAAAAGTCTAAAGAGTCAAAGTAATAGAAGTAGAACTGTCACATAATTCACTGTCATCAGTTCCCCAACTGACCTTTATTTTTCTCCAAGTAATTTCCAAGTGGCACAAGAAGCTCTTGATTAGATATATAAAATGCATACGGTAGTTTCTCCTCCTGAAGAAACCCATATAACAAAGTTTCTCACTTCTATCAGTTCTAAAAGCATTTTATTATCATGAAAAACTAAATCACATTTGGAAGTAAAATGAGCATAAAGGTTTTGAACAATTCAATCAAATATAAAATATAATGCAATGAAACAGAACAAGAAAAATAAAAGGTTACATTTTCTAGAAGCGTATTGACAATTTGTTGAACCTGAGAGGACCGACGTTCTGGGGAAGGTACATGGTGCCTCCCAGAGTGACTCCTTCCGGGTCTGTTAATACGCACATCACGCTTTTCCCCGTTTCTGCTTGCTCTCTTTCCACTTCCATTTTCTCTTTCCCTTTTCCCCCCCTGCAGTGATAAAAAAAATAGAGACTTTGGAGGGGAAATTTGGTTTTAATAGGTTTAGGGTTTTTGGTTGCTGTCGAATCGAAAATAGATATTGGGAAATTTTTAGGGCTTTGAGGGCCGTCGGGGGTTTAAAGGGCAGTGTTGGGCCGTGGAGAGATCCATCGGAAATGGATGCGGCTGACCTATGTAGACACATTATCAGCCCCATACTAGAAGCTCTACAAAAGATGTTTTTTTCATAGTTGACTTCCTAATTTCTTAGGGTAAATTCTATTGTTGAGTTTTAGTCACTAAATTATTTTTTGTTTCAAAATTATACATAATCTTACATTTTAATTTCAATTTAGTTGTTCACCGTTAATAATTTAACGGTGATGTTGACATGCCATCATAAGATAATATTACATCATTATTGAATTTTTTTAAAAATGTCACATCTGTATTTATGTTAAATTTTTAATGACAAATGATCAAAATGTAACGTTTGATATAATTTTAAAAAATAATAGTTAAGTGATCAAAATGGAACAAAAGTAATAATTGGTGTGTTAAACTTGTACTTTACCCAATTTATTATCATCGCATCATAGTTGATGGGGTTTTTTGGCCCATTGGGCAAACGGGCTAAAATATTAGCCATATACTGTTAAGAAAACACTATTTAGGAATCTACGACAAATGTTATAGTGTTCGTGGAACTAGTCACATTGACATGACGAGTTCCACAAGAAAATATATTTTTATATTTCTCAAGGAACTAGTCATGTTGACGTAACGAGTTCTATTAAAATATTTTCTTTATTTTGAAAACATACTAGGGGAAAATCATGAAACTCGTCATATTGAGGTGACAAGTTCCAACAGTCATATTTATAATTTTTATTAAATACAAAGCATTAAGTTACCCACACATTAGAAACATTACACCTACATTAATTAGAAACATTAACTCTTACATTACATTACAATTCAATAGAAGCATTAAGTTACGCACACATCTTAGTCTTCATAGTCGATTGACTCGTCAGATGTTAAGTTAAAATCTTCAATCCTCCATTCTTTCTCATGTTTTCTTCTATACATATAAATAGTTCAAGTTCTTGAAGTTCAACTTCTATATTGTCAGATACTTTAGGAGATTTTGTTCTTGATGTGGAAAGAGTTACAACTTGCTTGTCATACTCGACAAATAAGTCAACGTTGCTTACCGAATTGGTAATGTATGTGTCAATCATTATTCGAACTGCAACATCATTGTTCAAATAACCCATTGATGAATGTTATAGAACCAAAGAGATTGGAAACCTAAACTGTAGTAAAGAAAATGTTGAATCTTCAGTAGCTCCAACATTTTTTGAAATTTTCGACATCTAGTCAAAAAAGTTTAATGTCTCCCTTGAAGGAGATGGTGAAAGATTTTCCCTCACGATAAAATGTTGCCATGATTTTTTTTTAAATATGAACTTGAACAATGAAAAGTAATGGTGAATTATGATATGATGAATTATTAAATATGGTTAAAAACATCATTCAATTGTCTGATATTTCAATGAAATGAAGTAATACATCATTGAAAAGTTTCTAAAATAAAGTGATTGGACATTGAAAAGTTGTTTGTCATTGTGTACTAAATGGTCTATGAGAAAATGACGTTTTTCATTAAAGGGAAACAAGTCAAAGACATCATTCAATTGTTTGATATATCACTGAAATGAAGTGATATATCACTGAAAAGTTTCTGAAATGAAATGATTGGGAACTGAAAAGATTTTTTCAGTGTGTATTAAATGGTCTATGAGAAAATGATGTTTTTCATTAAAGGGAAATAAGTCAAAAACATCATTCAATGGTCTGATATATCACTGAAAAGTTTCTATCATTTTGCATTAAATGATCATTGATGATAGTTTATTTTTCTTTTAAATTGGCTTATGTTATGTGAATCTTCATAAAACTTCAACTTTTTACATCTTCATTGAACTAACAGAAAAATTTCACAAACAATGGCTAACAAATTTTTCACAGTTATCCATTCCAATGGCCAAATTATACAAAAAAATGATTGTGTTGTATTTACGTCACAGAGGTTCATAAACAAGATGTTCCTTGTAGATGTATCTCATCACAAAATGAAGCAGAAAATTGAAAGAAAAATTAGAGTTTATATTTCATGTTTGAGTTATCGACACATAATTTCAGAGACTTCACTCACATATGGAGCAATCCGGCTTGAGGATGATGACGATGTTTCTGTGATGGTTGGACTGCATCAATCATCCAATCATCAAATGATCAAGATATACTTTAAAATGAAAAATATTGTAGACCTTCATACTTTATCAATAGTTGCACCTGCCACTGAAGAAGCAGGGCCATCAATAGATGATAACTTTGTTTGGCGATTCAGTGAAAACCTTGCTGAGTTTAGCGATGATGAACAAACTTTCGCTCCAATGATGGTAGATGATGACACACTAATTATTGATGATTTTGATATCGTCGAGGCTACTTCAGATAGAAAATGTATTGATATTGATGGTGATGTTTGGGAGGCAGCAATTTCATGGGGTCATGCATTAAAAAAAGCTCCTAGGGGTTGGACCCATTCACCCTTAAACCTTAAATACCTTAACCCCAAAAACCTCACTATCATCATCCAGTTGCAATGTATGACATTAACTACAATGCCATGAGAAATCTAGAGATTCCTGATATGTTGGATATATGTGTAACCCACTGGGGTACCTCCGACTTCAAATCAACAGAGTTGACAATTAGGTCCAAGTTTGAAACTAAAAAAGATGCCCAACTAGCAGTCAATGAGTTCTATACCAAAGCCTATATAGAGTTCTATGTGGTAGAGTTTGATCAAAAGACATATTTTATCAGTGTATAAACCATAATGTCGACTGTAAATGAAGGATACATGTTTCATACTTGTAACGAAAGATGTTATGGGAAGTGACAAGGTTTCACGGCCAGCACACATGTATATTAAGCTCATTGATACAAGACCACAAACACTTAGATTCTGATGTCATATGCTCGTATGTCAAGCTTTTAGTCGAGAAAAATCCAAGGATCCCAGTTTCAGTGATAGTGGCATAAAATCGAAATACATTACGTTATATTTCGTCTTGCTACAAGTTATGGATGGTGAAAAAGAAAGCAATGAAACCATAGTACAGTGATTGGGATCAATAATATAATAAGCTACCACATTTGTTGCATGCAATGAATTTTTCATCCCTGGAACTATTGTATGGTCTTATTCTCATCTTACGACCATAAAAACTGGAAAAATGATTCCATGAAAGAAAGTTTTTGATGGCTTATTCTAGGCATTCAAGTTAGTAATTTAAGGGTTTAGGTTTTGCAAACAAATGGTTCAAGTGGATGTAACTTTTCTGTATGGGCTATACAAACACATCCTTATGATAAATGTTGCACAAGATGGTGATAGAAACATTTTCCTCATTGTCTTTGTCATTAGCTTTTCTACAAATCTCTTCATTAAATGGTTTTAACTCTTTATCACAAGGTTATAACCTTCTGATTAATTTCCTCTCCTCTATATATAGGTAGTTAAGGCTCAAATCTGAGACATATGACACAAGTTACAACATGTAAGTTTAGAACTTTGGAATAGGAAAACACATAGAAAATTTCTTCCAAATTCGTTCTTTCTGGTGATAGAGAAATGCAAGATTGTGTTCGACTTTTTACTATGGTTGTGCTTGCTGTTGTGATAGTTTGTTGTTGTATCCTGGGAGACCAACGTCCAACATTACTCATAGCATCGAGGATAGGATGAATTTGTCTTAAGGAAACTATTAATATAGGCCACAACAAAACTTCCTCTTTTGTTTATTTGACTCCACTCTTATGATTTCAAGTCAAAATACGAGTAAACAATTCCATTTCTTCACTTTAATTATTTATTTATTTTGCTTCATTCGATTTAATAATAATAATAATATATTATTATTATTATTATTATTTTATCTTGGATTAACATTTTGTCTAACAATCTTAAGACATATTTATCCTCTTCTCGGTGCTTTGAGTAACATTAGGCGTTGGTCTCCCTAGAAACAACAATAAATGATCATAACAGCAAGCACAACCGTATTGATCAGTCGAACACAATCTTGCCTTTCTCTATCACCGAAAAGAATGAATTTGGAAGGAATTTTCTAAGTGTTTTCCTACTCCAAAGTTCTAAACTTACATGTTGTAACTTGTGTCACGTGTCTCAGGATTTGTGCCTTAACTATCCTATATATAGAGGAGAGGAAAATAATCAAAAGGTTATTACCTTTTGATGAAGAGTTAAGATCATGTAATGAAGAGATTTGTTGAAAAGGTAAAAGGTATAATTGAATGGATGCAACTTTAAACCAAATAATAAGTCTATTCACCAACTGACATAACTTATTATTAAATGTCATCAATTTTATTCAATTATTTATTATTTATAGAAAAATCCCCCACATGAATTAAATTGATGATTTCAAACACTGACTCGATGTGGTGATATATTTTACATCCAATATTTACATAGGATAGGTAGGCGTCCCCCTTTGAACCTTCCATTAAAAATAGGTTTACCTTATTGGCTGTCTAGTAGACGTGATGTCCTTAAACTGTCATGTCGTTTGCGTAAGCGATGACATACCTCACACAAATATCTCACTAACAAGAATTTGGATAAAATGTTAATCTGATATAAATTATTATTATTATTGAATTGAATGAAACAAAATAAATAAAGAATTAAATTAAAGAAATGAAAATGTTTACTCGTATTTTGACATGAAATTAGATGAGTAGAGTCAGATAAACAAAAAATGATGTTTTGTTATGGTTTGTAAAAAACAGTTTCCTTAAGACAGATTCGTGCTCTCCTTGGTACTTTGAGTAACGTTGGATGTCAGTCTCCTAGGATACAACAACAAACGATCACAATAGCAAGCACAACTGTAGTGACCAGTCGAACACAATCTTGCATTTCTCTATCACGAGAAAGAACGAATTTAGAAGGAATATTCTAAGTGATTTCCTATCCAAAGTTCTAAAATTACATGTTCTAACTTGTGTCACGTGTCTCAGGATTTGTGACTTAACTATCCTATATATAGAGGAGAAGAAATTAATCAAAAGGTTATGACCTTTTGATGAAGAGTTAAAACTATTTAATGAAGAGATTTGTTGAAAAGTTAATTGGTATAATTGAATTGGTGCAACTTTAAACAAAATAATAAGTCTATTCACCAAGTGACATAACTTATTATTAAAAGGCATCAATTTTATTCAATTATTTATTATTTTTCCAACAAGCTTAATTGTACTATGACCTTAAGTAGGTCTCTGAATACGAGTTTTAATGGTATTAGCTGAATGTAGGTACTTTCCCAAGAATTGAACATTAGAACCTCATCAAAAATAGTATTAATCTTCCCTAGAATTAATTTCTTTAACCTTATTGAAAATAATATCCATCTTTGTCATATAATTAACAACTTAACACTTGTTATCCTAACCACATATAAGTATTATGGATAACTCAAAGAACACCTCGAGATAACAATTAAAATAGTAAGAGCAATTGATATTACAAGTTTGATACTTCTTCAAATAGTTAACAATTTGTTTTCTAAATTTCATTTATGAGTATCTTCTCCAATTTGGTGTATTTGTCTTTTTTATAACAGTTAGCTTAGAAACATAACAATTTATTCTGAAAGGATCGATATCACAACCAATAACAAATACATTATTTTAATCTATATCCTAAAACTTTTGACGTTGCATTTAGAAAATTACCTCTCCGATGTTATGGATATGGAAATATTCTTTGAAGAAAATCTAAGATGAGATAGCTTTAAAGATCACTCCTCATAACTTATTTTATCATCCATGTACTTTCTATTTCAAAATCAAGACTTTTCCTTATGATCTCAACTCAAGTTGGGGGTCCATCTCATTCACGATTTATTCGATATATTTTAATGAACAAAATATTATTTTAAGGGTCTTTTAATGATAATATTTGAGGTCACTATCTTAACAGACAACGAGTCTCGTATATCATAACAATGAACATATTATAAACAATTTAAGCTACACTCCGAGACATGAGAAAAATAATTTTATTTATGAAATCATCGATCATCTTTGATTTTCACATCTTTAATAGCGAACAATATTAATCAAATGTAATAAGGACATCTTGAAAAGTAAAAAGATTCAGTAAGGGAGCAATAAAGTATATTTGAAATAAAGAAGGATTCATGTTAACAGAAAACTATTCGTAAAAGTGAAAGTTGAATTGTTCGATCATGATCATGATCATGAACAATTTATAAATTGACTGACGTTTATCTAATAGGTCTATAAGGTTCTATATTAGAAGACTGGATCTAATATCAGAATTGACATTGCAGTCTCAAATAGATTTAAAATTTAAAAATTTAGTGACGTTATTTAATAAAATATTATTTTTTCTTCTCTTAAAAATTGTTTTGGTGTACAAAAAAATATATTTGAAAATAAACTTTCTTTAAGAATAGTCCACAGTTTGAGTATTTAAAATTAAAAGCCCTGATACCAATAAATATAACATCATAGACCCAATCCAAACATTATATTCCAATATAGTCAGTCACATATAGATCTCATAAAAAATACCAAAACATAACCACTACCCTTATCTGATCACATGAAATGTGTAGGTTCCCCTAAACCATACACCCATCTATACACTAGTAAGGACCTTATACTTATAGCTCAATTTGGCTCAATTTGACTTAGTTGGGTTCAGTTTTATTCAGTTCGTTTTAGACTATTTGGGTTTGACTCAATCCAGTTCTCGAAAACTCTTAAACAGTGGAACAACCTTACGCACAAAGGTGGTGCGTGGGGTTGTGCACGACCGTTGTTATGGCTGGAAAAAAGGGAAAAAATTCCATAATTAAAGTTTAATGGCTAGAAAGTCCCTTACCAAAGTTATTACTCTATAATGAGCAACACAAATGTGTTTTCTCGAGAGGCTAAAGCTTTAATCCATTTGTGCTTCTCAATGGCGATGATAATGATGAAATTGAAGACATCAGTCAAATCATGAAGGCTTGTTGGATCTAACGGTGCTAGTAGTGAGGGCCACGATCAATCGGTCGATGATGAATCTAAGGTGACAACAAATCATTGTTAGAGAGAAAAAGAAACCAGGAGAGCACATTTAGGAGAAAGAGGGAGACGAAAAGTCTCTAGAGAATTTGTTGAGTTTTATATTAGTTAAAAAGGTCAGCTCAGGTAGGATTCAGTATGAACTGAGGTATTTTTAACCTTAAAAATTTTGCACACTAGAGGTGACAGGTTCGAAATCCTTCCCACACCAACTTTCACACTTTTTAGTTGTAATACAAATATTTTAAACAAAATGGGTAAATTACACCCCAAGCCACTAAACTCATTTGGGTTCACCTTTAAGACTTTAAACTTTTTCTCTCAAATTCAACTTAATCCTCATTTTCTGATATTTCCTTTCATTTTAGATCTTAAATTTTAATAGTTATCAATTTAATCTCTTACAACTCTACAATTTGACATAATAGTCTTTAAATCTTGAATATCGATATTTTGTTTACTAAAATACATCAAGATAAATTTTATCCCTAAAATTAGGGTGTGACAAAGCTCAAACTTTTTTTTTCATAAAATACTCCAATACCTTAAATTCACCCGTCGACCGCCACCACCATTGGCAACCATCAATTCACTCGATCACCCACTCATCGATCACCGTCCGACCAGTCACCCGTCGATTAGGATAGATGTGTGTTGGGATTTAAAGATTTTGAGTTTAGATTTAAGGATTTAAGTTTAGAGATTTGGGGGGTTTAAAGCTACGATTGATAGCCAACTATGGGTGGGTAGGTGATGACAGGTGGGTAGGTAGCTGTTGGGGCGATAACGACAATGGATGACCGATAGGTGGGGTGGATACTTTGGGATAAAGAATAAAATTTTAAAATTTAAAATGACATCACATGTCACATTCCGAGTGGTTGACAATTTTTAACGTTTGTTACGGTTGAGACACCGAAATGATAATATTAGAAACATTAGGCATCTAAATTGACAAATAAAATTGACAACTAAATGAAAAAGAAATATAGTTTGGACACTTTTTTATATTAAGCCTTTAAAATATAATTAAACATCAAATTTTAAAATATTTTAAAATTTATAAATGCTTAATTTTGGGACATGAAAAACATTTGATAAACACTTCATTTCAAATATTTCAAATGTGATAAATTCCTAATTTCGAATATATCAAAATTGATAGATGCTTTAAAACAATTAAACCAGAAAGTATTGGAACATGAATGTCTCATAATTAGTAAGATAAACTAGACAAATGGTTAACAATGTTTGAGTAAATTTTCGTTTTCCTCACTAAAGTTTCTAAAGTAACAAATTGGTCATTAATGTTATCGATTTGTAACAAAATGATAACTATACTGTTATCTCATTTAAATTGATGACATCACAGCATTAACAAAAAGATTAATATTTGTTTCTACTCTTGAACTAATGTTGAAACATTAAATAAGTCCTTATACAATAAATTTATATCTAATTTTCCTCAAAACTTTATAATTTTTGATTTTTTAAACACCTATCCATTTTTTCACCGTAGAGGACCAAGTTGATCGACGCACTTCTTCCTTCTTCTTCCTTGAACCATCCCCCATTCCCTTGAATACAAATTTCGGGATCCACTATTTTACATACTCATATTCCACTTTAAAATACGATTTTGCAGATGCATTTCTTTCTAGGAAAATCTCTATGCATTTCTTCCTCGAATCCAGGTATTCAATTTCAATGCAATTTTATTATTACCATATGCAAACAAAAACTATAACAGTCATTATGAAAACAACAACGTTGGTTCCATTCTTTATCTGTGAAATTTTTAGAATCTCCACCAATTATTAAGAATACCAAGTTTTAAAAAAATAGAAACTTCCAAATAGTCTGTTATATACCTTGTTTATATGATGATCGCGAATAACATTTGAAGCTTGGATTATTTCTTGTTCTTTTGTTTTTTGGGCCATTTCATAAGCACATACAATCTGTTTGATTGAAGTCTTGTTTGGATTATTTTTTTATTTTTCTAGAAGATTCATGCATGCATAAATTTCATAAAAAATGTTTCCCAAATGAAATGAAATAGTGAGTACAATAATACAACGAAATACTAGGAATATGCTAGTGTTCATGAAAAAATGGAATTGGTTTCCATCTTAGAACCTATATTTGCAAGTGGATGCCCACGTTTATTATTAGGAATTTGAGAGCAAAAAATTAGCCAAGCGATATCAACATAAATAAATCATGCACAAGAGACAAGATTTAACGTGGTTTAGCTTTGAATACCTCTACGTACGAGATGAATAATAATCTACTATAAACTTAGAGAACACATATAGTACAAATACTTGATATCACATGTATCCCAACTAGAACATAAACTCCAAAAGTTGCAAAGATCTAAAAAAGGATTACATCTCTCCAAAAATAATTCCATCTCACATAATTCTAAAGGTTAAGACATAATCTCTATTTATAAAGTCAAATAATTGGTTACCAAGAATTCTTCTTTCATAAGAATTATTGCATAAAACGATATTACTTTATTGAATAAACTTAATTACCAAGTAATCTTTAACCACTATAATTACAATAAAGTCCAGCTTAATTAATAATTATAATTTGTGTCAAAATATGACAAATCTCCCCTTGACCCAAATTTCATCAAAAAATGATCTTCGAGTCCTCAACAACTTAAATAATTAAGCAAGTCGCATATCCACTGAAGCATCATTGTCAAGTCTTCAATAACTTTAATTCTTAAACAATATCCATTGAAGTATCACTGAATCAATCGAGAATTACTTCCTTGCAAATGAAAACTCATTGTAGTAGAGTCTTCTTGCATGTCTGTTAAGTCAATAAAAAGGTGAAATACCCAAGAGGGGGTGAATTGGCGAATAAAAATTTTGGTGGAAGCTTTTAGGAAAAATAAAAAATTGAACACAAGAATTTTAAAGTGGTTCGACTTTCTAAACCAAAGTCTACATGCACTACCTTAGCTATCCACACTAGGGATTTTTACAAATTCACTAATTTGCATCAACCTTTGAGAACAAGGTGTAACCTTACAACTCCCTCAAGAATTATACCTCAAATTCTTAAGACACTCTCTTAAAGAGAAAATTACAAATTTGTGAACTTAGAAAAACCTCACAAGGAAATTATTTGCATAATTCAAGAACAAATAAGAACATGACAACTAAAACAAATGAGTACAAAAGTGCTCTTTGAAAGCAAAAAGAATGTTGACTTTGATTTTGGCTCACTATGATAGCTTTGACTTTCTTTTTGATCTCTTATTTTCATATATGACTTGGAATCTTGTTTTTATACCTCTTCATACAATTCTAGCCATTTGGGTTGTTGTGGGAGTTAATAGAGTTATTGGGAAGAAATTTCCCGTAATAAATGTTGCCCAGACGCCTTGAGTGTTGGTACTCTCTACATTAAATACAAAAAATTTGACCGTTGAGATATAAGAGTATCAATACTCCAACTTAAGTATCGATATCGATACTTGCATATTATCGGTACCAAAATAGGCTACTGGAATTTGTGCTCACTAAAATCACAAAGAGAGTATTGGTACTCCTATTCTGAGTATCAGTACTACTAAGTATTTTTAGGCCAATAGTATCAATACCGCATGAACAATATCAGTATTGTTCTTGCAGTATCGGTACTACAGGGTTAAAATTTAATCTTTTGAGTTAGTTAAAATCCAAAACCCTTTGTAAAAAGTTTGAACATTATTTCCAATATATGACTTGAATTTTCAAAAGAGTGAGGAGAAAAAAGGAGATTTTGTCCTTAAAAGGAATTTTTATATTTGAACGATTTAGTCAAATATAATCTTAAAAATATAATCGAAAATAATCTTAAAATTTCTTTAAAATATTAATTTTTGGCATATCAAAATATCAATTCATGGTTCAATAATCCCTTTTTTTATATAACAAAACGTGTAAAAATTTTTAAGATTTTCTTGAAAATAATTACTCCCTTACTCGAATATTTCTCCCCCTTTTTGTCAAATCAAAAAGGTAAAACAAGATATATATATATATATATATATATATAAGTTGTGAATATTAAATTTGCCAAAAGGATTAGTCGACATAAATAATATCCTTAAGCTATAAACATGGTTATAATTAAAAAAAGAATCTATCTCATATATCAAATATCATAAACCATAATATTCATCAAAACATTCAATCATCTAAATCCACAACCAAAGTATGAAAAATCATCCAAAAAACATAAAATCATCCAAATATCCAAATAATCCAAATCCACAACCAAAGTATGAAAAATCATTCAAGAGATAAATTCATACAAATATCCAAATATCTAAACCCCAAAAAATAAAAAATATTCAATAATATAAAAAATGCAATACCAAACATGAGAAAATAACAAGCAGTCCATATGAAAAGCTATCAGGCATCTGACGAAGGATGATCATGATCTGAAGACAGAGTGCAAAAGCAAGCGAAGTCAAGAGAAAGAGTTGTGTCGAATCTAGCGAGTAAATGACGCTGGGAGTCTACATGTATTATCTCTAATGACAATTGTCGAGCAGCAAATCTTAGAAACCTGATTCCCCAACGCAGAGAATAAGACTCAATGGTAGCAAACCATGTCCATTTTCTCCATAAAGTATAAAATTAGGGAGACATAGCACTCGAATCATCAGCACTAACTTGAGGAGGATCGTCAAGAACAGGATTCACGTGATCGTCGATACCATGCATCGCATCATCATCCTGAGGCTTAGCTGCTTCAGAAGAAGAACCAAGTGTCTTATTTCCTTTTCTTTGCCAAGATTTACTAAAATTTTCCCATCCCAATTTTGAAGAGATTGAGATTGATATAGGAAGACAATGGATAACGGGATCTTGATCGACATTGATATCGGCTTCGACAAAGAATGGCTAAGGACATAACTGTGAACTAAGGTATCAATTCTTAGTGTAAAGCTATTTATGGTGTCTATAAGCTCACTAAGATATTGGGGAAATTTATTTGTTTGTTATTTTGAAAGCAATGGATCCACCAAATGTCTATGGTACGGAGGGAATAAACTTACCTATGGATATCGAAACCATCAAAAGATAATAAGATAAGAATCGCTCATGAATATTTAAGGTATTGACACTCTTGTCGACCGTGTAAGGGAATCGACATGATCTCTTTCATTATCTATACCTTTAACTCTAGACCTAAGCCTCAAGCTACAAAATCGATATCGATGTGAATGTATCACCTATGAGATATGGAATACTAATAATGGAACTTTGGGCTGGATCATGAGAACATATAGCATTAAAATAGAAATATGAACCAAATGTTTATAGATAATCAGAAGTATTTAAAGTTAAGATCAGTTATGGAAAAAGGGAGGGCATACGCTCACTACTAAGCTCGGAGGTTGTCGTATATCACTCAGAAGGTTGGTACGACCGATTCATTAAAGCAAGAGTTGAGAATGGCAAGTTTATTTGGGTATAGGTTTGGGTTAAGAATGGGGATTCTGAGGTGGATATTGAGGAGGAGGGCTCGAAGAGGAGGATGAGCTCAGGAAGAACCGACGTCGTTTAGATAGGTTTTAGATAAAAATCGAGACTACAAACCTATAATATATATATATATATATATATATGTATGTATGTATGTATGTA